>NC_044496.1:53169135-53446635 GCF_902362185.1 Chanos chanos | reverse complement strand
TAATCAATAAGTGACAGAGTCAGTCATAAGTCAGCCGCCACAAAGTGGGGCCCACTTTCTCAGGCACGTTCCCAGAGAAAGCACGCCACAACAACTCTTCCCCGAAAGCATCTTTACAAAACAAAACAAAAAAAACCCAACCAACCAAGAACAACCGTGCCAGTCCCGTTCGTTCCCCAACCCTGCATCCCCCCCCCCCAAGGAGAAACAGGCTGCATGGACAAGTAGGTCCTGACACCTGAGATGGAGCCTCCCCGAATAGACCTTAACATGCTTGGTCAACGTCACTAATGCACCTATTTGCTGTGAAAACCTCCCGACAATAAGAATATGATCAGGGGCCGTCAGACGCGGGCAAGACACTGTAGCCCAATTGTTCATCTGTCAATTCTGGTTCCTTCTGGACAGTCCTGACCCACACTAATCAATATCTGTGGCCTAGATGAGAGCCATAATCTCCCCACAGTCTCGCCCCTTACTAACACCCCCCCCCCCCACCCCATTAACCCCTCAACCCCTAAACCTCCTGCTTTGTCTCTTTACAGTCACATAACAGGCAAACGTGTTATACGTCCACGTCCTGCATTTCCTGCGCTCTTTAGTTATGAGTCACGCGAGAAAGACAACCCAAAAAATCCAAGACTGTAGACTTCTTCCCACCGCTTGGTTTCAGAGCGAAGCTAAAAAAACCATAATGGAACGTCTCGTAAGTGTTTGTGGAGGCTAGGCCAAACCCCGAGACGCTTCCAAACCTGTTCCGAGGCCGCGCAGCGTGCGTCAGAAAGTCTTTTAGGGCGCCCCTCCCATAAGAGTTCAGCTAGCGTCAAAAGGTAGGGTTTTTCCACATAAAAGAGGAACACCGACAGAATTCCCGGGGGGTGGGGGGGGGGGGGGGGGGGGGGGCACTACATATGTATCTTAAATCAAATGAGCGCAAGACTAACTGTTGAAACTGTTAGATACTGGCTGTTTGTTTTTTACCACAACCGCCCACTGATAGTGCCTGAGGATTCATTTGTCATGGGTTTTTTTCTACACTCTCTGCCTTTCTTCTGTTCTCTTAAGTAAACGTACCAAGTACAAGAGGAGATGGGATCACCTTTCTATGCTACACTAACACTGTGAAATACCAATGCGTATTTCTAATGGGGTGTTGATCTGGCTTGGGGGTTTGCCCACACAGGTCAGTGTGGACTGTGTTGTTTCCTGCAGTGTAGCGTTCTCTGTGTTTGGGCCCTTTGGACGGTGATTCACGCCGGGAGACGGTGTGGGAAAAAAAAAAATCAGGAACAAGGAAGCAGGACTGCCTTCCTAGGGGCTCTACCCTGAACGCTAAGCCGTTTAACTGTGTCTGAGACAGATGACACTGTCCTTTAAAAATCCATCCAAACATTCTCACCAAAACTGTCTCTGACAGTTTAGAATCTGTCGTTTAGAGGCAGGTGCTCACTCACATATCACAGAGACCTGATGGCAAGATTATGAAATTAAAAAACACAAAAAGATAACCACACATCCCACCCTCCTAACATTCACTACAACAACGATAAAGAAATAAAGGAATTTGACGCCTTTCCTGTCCCCTTCCCGTATATCCGTGTATATATATATGCGTGTGTGTGTGTATGTGTGTGTATGTGTGTATGTATGTATGTGTATATATATATATATATATATATATATATATGACAATATTTATACTATCATTGCTTCTGAGTCAGATCAGTTTCTGTATGACTTCTGATAACATGAATTATTTGCTTTAGGCTGACACAAGTGCAAGTCATTTGCACCTGGACTTCAGGGGCCAACCCTACTGTGGTACTGTGGCCACCTTTAGAAACGCCTCTCTCTCAGCATTCTTTGTGCTTGTGTAACGCCATGGTGATTCAAACACAGCTATAATTAACAGCAGACATCACAGCAAAAGAGCAAGCAAGCTGGCACACATATCCACCCAGACAGGATCTGTGAACATCTCTCAACTGTCAACTGATTCGTTTTAAAAAAAAAAAAAAAAAAAAACACTCCACGTGGACCTGACAGGTCCTGCTCTGCACAGAGAGAAACGCTGTCTGTAAAACAGATAGAGAAGAGCGGAGGATGGACTATCACAATACAGTGTAGGCTGCCAGAAACATCCAAATTGAATAGAGATATGTCAGCATGACATCAATAGGCAAAATGCCATTTTCCCTTAAAGCAGACTTATTGTCTGTAACCTGTGACTTCACCAGTCTGAGAAGTCAAGGAACAAACTGGTTCATTTTGAGGACATGTCCCTTTAAAGACAGGCAGACAAGTCACGAGACTACAGTCTGAAGGCGAAGTGGACAGTGCAGTAAGTAAGAATACAGAGAAGTAATGGGCAGTGCTTTGTGAGACTGGCGAAACTACAAGGAAGTCATGAGGTGGTACTTTAAAATGTGGCACAAATGGCATCGCGCCAGCGCGTGCTGTGATGTGGTTAGAGAACAACTGACGTTCTTGTTATAACGAAAAGCGGAGGATACTCACCGATAAACTATTGCTTAACTATTTTCAATACAAAACTGTCAGATTAATACCGTTGCATGAGAGCTCTGTGCCATGACATTTCCCTTTTAAAGCTAATAATGATTATTATGGTGAGAAGATCACCATATCAGTTATGTGATGCGGGATTGTCACTAAAAATGAAGTGCAGGAGAATGGACAGAGCTCAGAGGTAGGATGAGTCTGAAGAAGGTCATCCCAAAGCCCTGACCCCATGAGGATTGGATGCTATTTTCCCACGGCGGGAGGTGATCTGAGAGAGGCTCGTTAACAACATCTGCCTCAGTTCAGGGGGGATTAACCCAAACCCTCTCACCCCAACCCCCCCCCCCTCCCCCCAACCCTGCCTGTCAGTCCTCACAGCCCACCGAAGGTTCATCCCCTCCCCTCCCCTCTCCATTTCGGACAGCCCTGTCCGCTCTACCTCCAAGCCGGCCTAGCCGGTCAGCGGGCCTGGTTCATCGACTCATTGCCTGTGTCAACTTCTCCGATTCCAGACATACTTATGTCACCTTTGCGATACTGAAACAAAACTGAAAAAAAAAAAAAAAATCCTCGAAAACAAACTTACTATTTGATATCCGCTTAAAAAAGCATCCACAAGGATTAAGTCTCGATCTGAAATATGTCAGTGGCCGATCTGCCATGGTTTTATTAACAATATAAAAACATGGTGTTAAAATAGGGCGTGAACAAGTGCTGCAGAGCAGGTCCTGCGAATAAAACATATCAAAAAGAAGATGTGTCACTAATGATGTCACTTGGCTGCATTACAAATTCCTTTGCTCTGACTCCCGAGTAACATGTCAACACCTAGAGACACAATATGACAACTCTTTAAATACATGTAAAGCACAATGTGGTGACATAACATCAGAACAAAGGTTGTGCATGCAGATTCACTGTGGTGGTAAAAAAAAAAAAAAAAAAAGTCCTTAACACACACATTAAGGCTGTCAACATACAACGCGCACACACACTCACAAACAAGGAATAGAATCTGGTTGCAGTTGGGTGTAAGCAGGTTGGTTTGGAGAGGGGGTTAAACAAATACTCCCAGTGAGGTCATTGGCAGATGGAAGTGGGGATATGCCTGCACTTGCTGAGTGGGCACAGTGCACATGCACATGATGAGGCAGAGAGAGAGAGAGAGAGAGAGAGAGAGAGAGAGAGAGAGAGAGAGAGAGAGAGAGAGAGAGAGAGAGAGTTCTTTTGGAGGGCCTCTTACATTGTTTTCATAATATATTTGAGTTCACAGGCACACTACATCACAACATGACAGTCACTATGTTAATAATCAGCTCTCGTGCTGAGATCGCGATAACTATACCACATTATATAGTTTACGCCATGATCATAAGTGTGTTTGTAACGTAGAGCTAAAGTTATTAATCCCTACATATATTTATACTTAAGGATGTCAGTCCATGAAACTCTAACTGAAAGACCTCTAAAATAACAAATATAACATATTTCGTTTTCGGATGTTTGGTTCCTTTTTGGATTAAACGCCAAAAATTAAAAAAAAAAAAACTCTTTGAGGTTTCTTGAAAGGAGAATCCCATTTGAAACATATGAGAACTTAATATGTTTATGAGGAGAACAAATTATATTCCTTTAGTGCAAGTTAAAATCGTCAGAGAAATCGAAATGATGGAGAACACTGTGTCCGCCAACTTTTCATGTCATTTTATCCACCTCAAGAAATCACTATGATCACAAAGTAAGACTGATATAGCGACGCATTATACAGATGGCTAAAGTCAGTTTTTTCTTAACTCACCACGGCAAACAGCATCTGACAGAGCTGGCCCGCACCGTCAAAGCTGCTTAATAGCACAGAAATGACCTGTAGAAGGTGATTAGCTGACGGGCGGTCGCTAGCGCGCTAGAGTGACTTAAGACCCCGTCAGTGAATGCAGGGAGGTCCAGCTAATCTCCCGTGGTTCATGGAGGTTGCACTGGACTAATTCCATTCACTGCAGTGAGCTCAGGGACAAAAATCCGCCAGCAAGTGTGGGAAGGGCAACGGCCAACACATACTGACCCTCTTGGTGGCCTGAGGGAAATTTATCCCAAAGTAGCCTGCAGGACAGGGCCTTCAACTTGCGCGAGAATTTTGGTCAGGTGCAGTCGGGCATGGCAGTCTGTATCGCTACTATTTTGACATTAACTAGTTTTTACAACGAGGAAGTTCGGGTCACATACACGAGAATGTTTTAATGGATGTGCTGCGGCGATGTAATTTCAAATTGCGGCAGCGTTTCAGGTGCAGCCTATCGAATATGTGAATGACGTGGGACTGATAGTTAGAGGAATTAAAGGATAAACCATAAGCCGTGCATTAAAATTCTGTAACAACAGAACTGATATAACTAGGTCACTGTAAAAGTTTACTTTAAGGGAGAACAAAGTTGTGCACTGATCATAAATATTCATACCGAGTTTAAACATCTTTGAATTTACTGAGTAGCCTACTGACTTTTAACATCTTTCAACGATGAAAAATACGTGACAGCGTAGCCGAACTTGATTTAAAAAAACGTTAAAAGCGTGCCATGCAATTGTGACATAAGGAAACGTTGTCACTATTGTAGAAAAGTTTGTATCTGGGGATTTTCATGTCACGAAGCTCTTAAGTTTCATTTCTTAAAATGCGCGTTGTGTCCGAAAAGTCATTTAGCCGTTGCTGTGCACTCAAAAGCCTTGGTGCACGTGAAGGTATCACCTTTACCTACCATAAACGGCAGAAAAATATATATAATGAACTTTCTGTCTCCATCAACTTCTTCCAAAAAGTTTTTTGCTATTGTGACTTCTAAGTTTGTAGGCATAACGAGCCAGGTCAGGCAAGAGAGAATTCAAATTAGGTGTTCCTAAGTCAGTATTGACCTAAAATCAAAATATGTTGACGTGATTTGTGGGTTGACTTAAATGTAGATGCATTAAATGGCCTGAAAATCAACATATCTTACATTTTAATTGATTTTTAATACCAAGGTATTGGCTCTTTAGTGACCACTGGAATTACAATTTCAGTACTGGCGAAAATAGCTACTCTGCATACAACTACACTTAATATTGTTTATACTACACAAAATAATGCTTGTCATTTCGGAAGCAGGGGAATGTGGCATATTTGGTATCGAGAGCATGGCTAAATGATTTCCCTTTGTTAACTGAATAGCACAGAATTGTACATTATAAAAGCGAGAAATGCAAAAAAAAAATCTGATGAAAGCTTGAAATATTTTTCTTTTAAAACAACAGGTGTCTGTCTCTCTGTAAATATAAGAAAGTTGTCGCCCCTTTCACTATTCCTTTTCAGTGTATAACTCCTAACACAATTTGTGGCAGTGCTGTTGAAATCTATGAATGAAATATGCAAATAAACTTTAAAGAAAAAAAAATAGAACTAGCACCAATATTCATTTGATATAAATGTAACCATTGCTTTGATGATGACAACTTCAAATGAAGGCACATTTGAGACTTCTAAGCGAATGAAAACAGCGCTTGTAAGTGAATGTGATCTATAGAGGAATTAAGAAATTACAGACACATTTCTATTTTACCTCAAAATCTAAAGGAAAAAAACTTTAAAACTACATTTTAATCAACGGATTATTCAACCAAGATTCGTTTGGCATTGGAGACAGCTGCATATTCCATGGGCGTGTTTGAATTCGCACTTTTCACACTTCATTTCACACATCGTTACAAATCATCATATTTGCCTTTCAGTTTTTCAGGCATTTCCCCTAATCGTGTCTTACAAAATTAATGTAATGTCTCCCCTTGATATGCACTCGTACGTTCAGCTCACTTCCTAAACAATGTAAATAAATCATATGTACAAGCATAAGTCTTCTTTTGTACAAATTTATTCATTTCGGAGTAGGAGATGGCCTTAAAATAAGTAGAAACGTCAGTTTAAATAAAACTCTCAACCCCACGATATGGGTTAACCTGATACTGTCAAAACGTCACAGAAAACAAAATTCACAAAACAAAAAAACGAAACATCAGTGAGAAGTACAGTAGTTCACAAGCTATTTTTTTTTAAAACAAATTACTATAAATAAAACAAAATTTGCGCTTGCGACCCGCACAGTCTTTCAGTTCAATAAATCTAGTTCATGAAAAAGACTACACAGATTTGGACACAGCCGACAAAACTGACATTCTACAAAATAAGTGTAAACATTTATGAGTGAACATACTTTCCCTCGTTTTTTTTCTCTGAAATACAACAGCCTCTTCATGAAGCCACGTGCCTTTTTTTTCATAAAGAGAAAATCTGATGGCATTTAAGTTAGAAGTCCAGTTCTTCTACCGTAGTTGATTGCTTTACAGCTTATGATAAAAAAAAAGCTCCGTTGCAATACAATTTACTTTGTTCGGCGCGACACTCAAGATGCAGTCCACGATATGTTGTCTTAAAATGATTTAAAATGGACAACTTATTGAGATTAAAAATATTTTTCAAACAAACTATTGAACCTCGATTCTTTTTGCAAATCAAAATGTTCAAGTATCCCAAGTACTCAGTTTTTTCCCCCCATTCAGAAGTCTTTCAAATATGAGTTAAAGGAAGCGTTCCGTTCACGCCCGTGCCTGCGCTTTGATAGTGCGGGTGAACACTATGTAACCGACTGGTCTGGAGTGTGGAGTGGTCGGCGCTGTCTCCCCCGGGAGGCAGGTACATGCTTATCATATCCCTCAGGTCACCCAAACAAGCGCGCTGAGAGTGGGAGGTTATCGCCGGTGGCGGAGAGCTTGGCTCTGTCTTGCATACAGAAGCCATAGAACCCAAACCCATTGCGCTGGAGGTCTGCTGCGTGTACGCTGGTGACATACTGCTGTACGTGGACGCTGCGTTCATGTAGGTCTGCGCAGAGGACATCATGGGATACTGGAGTCCCGCCATCTCATACCGGTGCATCTGCTGAATCTGGGGGCTGTTCATGCTGTGGTGCTGGGGATAAGCAAGTTGGTCCTGCATGAGGGAATATGCACTGTTTGTCCACCCATTCATATGCGCATAGCTGTCCATCCGCTGGCCGACTGAAACTGCATTGTTGACAGCGTTACCACCTGGCGCCAAAAGTCCTCCGGGCAAGGAATACTTGTCTTTCTTGAGTAAAGTCTTGGTCTTTCTGCGGGGACGGTATTTGTAATCCGGATGCTCCTTCATGTGCATTGCTCTCAGTCTCTTGGCTTCATCGATAAAGGGTCTCTTCTCCGCATCGGTCAACAATTTCCAGTCAGCACCGAGGCGTTTGCTAATCTCAGAATTGTGCATTTTAGGATTCTCTTGAGCCATCTTCCTCCTCTGACCACGCGACCACACCATGAAAGCATTCATAGGCCGCTTCACCCGCTCCTGGTCGTTGGCACTGTTGTTCTTGCCACCCGCCGTTGAGCCCGTATTGGACTGCGGGATTGGACTTTTTATCTCGGTTTCCATCATGTTATACATTCGACCGACTTTTTGAGTGTTAATTTGCACTCGCCAAAAAAAAGGTTAGTTTAAAAGTTTAGAGTAAAAAGAGGTAGCCTTCTGATAAACAGCCAGGTAAAGTTCTTAAGTGAGCTGTAACTATGCGTAAGTAAAAACTAGGTTATTAACTTCTTACTTGTCTTCGTTCCGCGGATAGCTCTACCCCGTTCGGCTCTGAAACAGAACTCTGCAAACTTGTTCGCCAACCTCAGCTGTTAATAGAGGCTTGCCCATGTGATTCGGATTGACAGCATAACAATGAGCGGAGTCCCAACCAATCACAGCAGCCCCTGTGATCCACCATACACACCGTGTGATAGCAAGAAGACTGCACTGTTTTGGAGGAAACCTAGGAGCTACGGAAAACAGACATTTAGGCTACACCGTTTTAGATTGTGGTTACTTTGATCTGTTTTTAGCGTAAGTGGTTTAGAATACTCCAATCCTTGTGCGGAAATGCATGATTTTTCATCAAAAGAAAAACTGAAACACTCTTCACCAACTTGTAAATGCCAGAAAAAAATTCTACACATTTCCTAAAATAATATTTTTTATGCAATGACCAATAAAATCTCAAAGTGTCCTAATTTACGCAGTTTAGACTATCTCGGACAAACATTATTGCCGATCCACCACACACAAAGAAGGCAAACTTATTAGCATAGGAACATCAAGCAATCTATCCAGTTTAAGTACTTACATGTAACTAGAAATTTTAACAGGTAATTCAATTGTTCGGTTCTGTTGCGGTCATTTTCGGTGTGCATTAATAATATCATTATTGTAATTGTAGTACGTTTTGGTAAGTTAATATAAGTGTCGACGCAAATACAAGTCCGTAGTTCTCTGACTATATAGTTTTTAACCTTGGATAACAGTATCAGTTTCATGATACGTGGAAATTCATAGACTTTACATAAGACGAGGTTCATCAAATGTTAAGGGAAAATTCCAATTTCCCTTGATTCCTCGCCATAAGAATGTAATTTAGGGTACCTGTCACTATCCAAATAGCATACCTGATAACATCATACTCAATCGACTGGAGTTACATTTGGGAAGTCACTTTTTTGTGACAAACAGGTGGCCGAAAGCATGTCCAAGGCCCCATAACGCATTATTATTAGGTCTATAGCCTTTCTCTTAAATTTACAGTTATACTACATCATTCGACTATAATCTTTTAAACTATATACTAACGTCTGAAAACATAATGGGAGTCTTCCAAAAAAATTACCACTCACACCATCTAAAAAAAATGATCTGCCTCTATTTTGTCTTTCTAGGCCTAAATGTAGTTGTACCTTTCTTCACCTGAATAATTATAAAACGAAATATTTAAAGTATTGATTGCCTGAAACTGCCTCATACAACCAATTTGTTTTATCAGTGTTAAGTGGGACATACGTGATCTACCGTTGCCCCCTAGTGGAGAAAACGTTATCCGGCCCACTGCTTGCAAATGTAGCATTCTAGTGCACTGCTGATGTGAGCTATTTCTCGTCATTCCTTGCGATATGCACAGGTAAGACACATTGATGTAATACGAGTGATTCGAAACTGGCATATATCCTAAGCGCCGATGTATCGTGCGTGTTCACAAACAAATCGAAACAGTAGTATCGTCACCCTGATAAATTCATGGATGAGGTTTTCTCTCTCGCCTTGGGCCAGCTTTACACCTGCAAATGATTATGAGGGCTTCGCCCATCAAGACCATCACCGCTTACCACTCAGTGCGCTACCCCTGGAGTGTGAACGATTTAATGCTTGAATATTCAAGAAGAGCATTTAACACTGCACACTAATTAACCTGCTTAATTCGGTGTTTAGGAAGGTCTCGCTTCACATGGAGTCTCGTAAGACCACAGGTTAGTCTATACTCAGCAAAATCTGCCCAAATATAATTTATATTTCTAGAGATGACGCTGATAAAAATCTAAAAACAACTATGCAGATCAATGCACAACATACTAAATACTAAAGCCTAAATACTAGCCTACCATTTCATAATACCGAGGAGACGGATTCTTTCTGTATTTTGATCTCAATCTAAATACCATAACAAGCCAATCTGACAGCTGAGTTTACATTCTACCCCGTCTTCATGAAGGGATACGCAAACGGAGAAATTTCAAGGCGTTGCGAAGACTCCAAAAAGGATGATCATTTCAGTTGGTAGAGGTTTTTATTAACTTTAAGGGAGTTTATATCAGCTCAGTGGTAATTTATTTGATCATTCAAATCTGGCTTTCTTTCAACCAGTTGGTTTTTCCTCCTTGTGCTTTATCGCTTTATTGTCCTAACAGCGTGGAAGGATGGCTAAGATCTTAAGTCGCAGACTAAGACCTCGAGTTTATTAACATCCCCATCGTTCACTGCTTCTCACGTATATAGTCGTCCGCGGGGAACAAACGTGAATTAGAAATATCGTGGAAAATATCAGCCACTCCAAATGAAAACATATAGCGGGGCACTGCTGTAGTTTGTCCAATATCCTTAGCAACTTTTTAACAACTTACTCTGCAAAACCGATGATTTTTCCGAACTGTTTTAAAGGACCGAATCCTTTGCAATCTGTTATGGAAACGGAGGAGACAGCGGGAAAAGGAAAAAAAAATCGTTTCCCTAGGCTCAGTAATGAGGACTTCTCATCCCCAAATTTCCTAATTAACGAATGCAAAGAGACGAGGACCACCAGCACAGCCTGCAAGTGTCCAACATCGTCGAGTTTTGTGCCCCATAGTTTCCGGACGCCACTCAAACGTGGGATGGGAAAGCACTGAATTTTCAATTAGGAAACCGTGCACTAAGCAACAAACACTTCATCGACCCTAAATGCTTATTATCATTTGCACCTGAAAAACGTCATTAAAGCGCTCCTTGAATAATTGCTCTTGATAAAAACATTATTGCTAATGACACCAATTAAACTAAATCGTGTCAATAAATTAATACAAAGGTAGCCGACATTTAATAAAACACACATTCATGAAATTTAAAATGATCTGCTGTTATGCTCGTATTTTGAGCATATATCATCTGCCATAACATCTCACAACGATCGAGCTGACGTCAATTTAAAAAGAACTTTTTAATTTATGGTAAAATTTGGGGAGTTGTTATCTGACATTCCAGTCATTAATGGTAAGAGGCGTCGGGTTCTGTGCCAGTGTAATCACATGTACACCGTATTGAAATGTATATATATATGCTAACATATATAACTATCAAATGTTCTTATTTAGCGAAATCAGAATTTATTTTTCTACGTGTATACAAACGCTGCTTCCTGTTTGACGTTTGCAATGTGCCATTCATGAAAGATAAGCTATTCAAAATGGAGGATTCAGGGTGTCTTAAAAAACGAGCATACACTTGATGAAATGTTCAATAATATAATTAAAACAGTATTAGAATATAAGTCTCTGTACTTTTCTAAAGTAGACAGGTTTGATAATAATAACAGATTTTGAAGGGTCTGTTCTTTCAAGAATGCTTCTTGCAGGAGGACTAACAATGACGGAGACAGTCGTGGTCACATGAATGAAGTCGTCTGCTTTAAGCTCAGCTTTTAAAGGTTAATAAGACAAAGGGAACTTTTGTGACGGGCTGCACGGCTCATTTCAGCTACAAAATGAATTAAGGTCGAGATTAATTTGCTCTTTCCGGCGGGCAGGCGAGGCCCGTACGTTTGTGTAGGTATCCTAAGGGTGTATGGTATTACATATCTGAACAAGTTCAAATGCTTATTCAGCTCAGCATAATTTTTACGTTTGAATGTGGACGTCACCGATAACACTACATTGGAAATCATTGCTTTAATGTCCATTTAAACCTTGTGGCCCTGTAATCAATAACTTTTTTTGTTTCAACTCAGTGACTGCGGACAAGACCTTCGAGTAACAGTAATTAACAGAGAATGGTTTTTCAATTGCAGCTACAATGGAGACGGTCTCATTAAGACTGGCATAATTTTTGGACTCAGTATGCAAATTAAGATGCAATTTAAGCACGGTCTGCTATTCCCATTGTGCTACAATAAATGGTTGCGTCCCCTCTCGTTTCAACAAAGGTAAAATCAAATTCACGAAATCAATTAAAGCGTGGACGGAGCATGACCCCTTAAAATTTAGAGTCATAATATTTGCATGATATCATAAGACGATGCAAATCTTGGTTGCAGAGCATTATTTCCTCAGTAGTTCTATTACAAAATATAGTTGTCAAAATGGAAATCGCTCTGGATTTGCCACAATATTTGTTTTGGAAATTATTAGTAGTGTACTATTATCTAAGAGGGAAAAAGACTCCCCTGAAAGTGAATGACACTTCTATACCATCGCAATTCTTCCCTGACGTGACAAAGCGGAAACTGTTTTTCTAAAATGATCTTGTTCTCGGCAGACTGAGATTTAAGTCGAAACAGCGGATATTTACAGCACTTGAGACGTGATTAACATATTTTTTCCTTTCGATTATCAAACTTTAAAGTAGCAAACCGCTGAAATGCTCACTTTACAGAAGGATATCATTCTTCAAACCGTTTTAATGGGAGAAAAAAATAATAACCACCTAATATCGATTTTGATTCATTCAGGCAGCGTTTGGGAAGGGTAAGACGGGAATTTTAACATTAGGTACAGTTTATATGGCGGTTCAAGCGGGCATTTAAAAGATTAAAACATAAAACCAGGAATGTAAAACTGTATACTTCAGCATATTTGGTTAGAATAGCCTAATACTTCTCGTTTTAAAAAACGTTGAAGTTCTCTGATCTCTAGGTCCCTGAAAGTCAATGGCTGATGAAGGTTAGTTTTCACTAAACAAAAACATGAACCAATGAAGACGTCCCCAGTGAATTCTAATAGAGGGATAAATTTCACCTAGATGTATGTAAACACTGGGACCTAAATAATTCTTCAGAAAAATGCCAGCTTACAACCCATTCTTCTGTGTGACTAACTGCGTATTACTGCATCTAACCAGTCCAGCATTTCACACATGGCCCTTATTTTCAACATGATAACATACACCCTTAGGCGGCGTGACTACGCTCCCTCCACAACAGCCAGGCCGCGTGTCACGGAATGTGTCACAACTGGGCAAATGTATACATTCACGCATCTTAATAATGCGGTGAGAATGCGTGTGCGGTTACGACTAGTCATACACTCGACGAATGTTCCGCGGCACACTGGATGACTCTTCATTTCATCGTGGCGGCTTTATCGTCGAAGGATATAAATGTCTTATTATGTGACAGCAGACCTGATATGTGCCGTAGGCAGAAGCATTGACTGACAACGCTGCATTATTCACAGGGATTTGCTGTTGCAAGTGTCTGAAAACGCTGAGGCGTCTGCAATTCGCAAGCATGTAGCTATACAAAGTGCAGCTTTGCTTCATCACGTGCAGTCTACCTCCTCAGCGGAGCTTGGTAAGGTAAAATTCCGTAAACGCGTCTCGGTACTGGCTAATGAATAAGACAAGATAATAATACAATCGCTTGAGAATTTGTATTCAAATGTAGGAGGAAAATATTAACTTCAATAGTATTGCCACTTGGTATGTTAAGGGGAGTTTTGATTGTGCATGCATAAAGCAAGACAGTGGACTAACACTCTTTCCATTCAAACTGAAGTCTACTGTCTCCACACCTTTTCCACATATTACTCATTTCTACGAGATTGTTGCAAGGAGGAGCTTTGGGTCAGAACATATGAGATTACAGCCCATGTTTGTGAAAGTCATACAACTCACCAGCAGATGCTTACAGGGCAAGATGAGGAGCCCTCCTCATGTGGGCACATTCTTGTCAGGAAGAGCGAGTGAATTTTTCAGGATTCGCTGCCACCTTCAAAAGAGCCAAAACAAACATTACGAGAACATATTAACATTAGTGCAGTCTACAGCCCACGCTGACATGGAATAAATTGTAGACTTGGGCAGCACGTCATCCGTCTGAAGAGACACCAAAGGTTTGGGTTTTTTTCAGTTCTTCTAAAAGGGGAAAAAGTTTTGCTTTGGAAAAGTGCAGAAGCACACAGGTGCCCCTGTTGCTCTTGCGTGAGTTCAATTAATTAATTTAAAACCATGTGTTTGTCAGTGTCCATCAGCGTTCTCCATCTGCCCACACACACAGGCAACATGCCCCCCCCCCCTCAAGCTTTCTCTCTGAACAATGTCTGAAGCTGCTGTCTCTCTTCTTCCCAACAGACCAAGCATATCCTTTCTCATTATCCTCCATGGCTGAGAGAGCAGGCCGCGGCTGCCGACACACACCCTGCCTGTAATCTCTTTAACCTGCCGCTGTCGGGAGCAGTCAGGCCGTGACCACCCATGGCTTTCCCTTTTTTTTGCCTTTCATTTTCCTTGATGTAGGACTGAACGCATCTTCCTGTCTCTGCCCCTCAGATAAGAATGCCTCAGTCTGCATGCATATGTTTGCAGAGTCCAGGTTATACACACACACACACACACACACACCTGCACACCAGATTATGTCATATTAAAGACATGCGAACGCTGCGCTAAAACACTACAACGACACTGCGCTACAAATTCTATAAAAACTAAAAAACATAATTATGATTCATGAATTTCCCTCAGAAATTATGAAAGGAGGGAATTGTGTGTATTATGGTTCCATAATATTAAAACCTATTGTACACTGAGAGAGATGTAGTAAACTAAGTCTGATGGTGACATTTGCCTACAGTCTCAAGTGACTAGAAAAAAATCGACTAGAAGAACTCTCGCAGAGGTTCCAGTCTTCTCTGGTAACGAAAGAAATTGCAAGTCATGACAACAGACCGTTTTAAAGTAAACAGATTTAAACTGGTATAAACTGAAAATGTTGCAACCAGAACAGACGTACGCATAAAATCAAGTTTAGAAAACTAGAGTGTGAGTGAATCACACCTCAGAGAGACGGATAAAAGGAAAGGCAAATTAGACGTGGACGTCATCTAGAGCCATGATAAACTGGGATCTTGAACTAACGCAGCATAAACTCAATAAACACACATCATCTTGAGAACGACAGGAAGCCCATTGAGTGAATATACAATCTCTATTTGCTGCCCTGCGACAACATTTTTTACAATGCCTTTTACATTCCAGTTAGGGGAAATATTAAAAAACAATATCAATAATACCGCATTTGGTATATGATGCGTTAAATGAAAATAGTTCTTATAACTACATTTATCCTTACGCACTGAAAGCTAATTTCAGTTAAATCACAGGTTAAATTTAGCAGAAAATTACTAGAAATATAGTTTTGATGGAGCCACTGAGAAAATGTTGCAGAGCAACCAGATGTCTTTAATTTAAAAAATGACATATTAAGTTCCATTTTTTTGTCGGTGATCGTTCAAAGTGGACAACTTTCACAGTTTAAGTGCTCTTTGGTTTCTTTTATATGTACTTAGTTGCCAAGTGTGCTACTCTTATAACAGCAGCTAGTTAAACAACCGCTATTCAAAACAGCACAAAGACATCGATAGCGAAGGGGCAGTGTTCACGACATATTTAATGATTTAATCCAAAAATGTGGTAAAGGCGCTAAAGAAACGGAAATATCTGTCAGTAATAAGCCAGGTATCGTAACTCCCTTTTTTGTCGATCGCACATTACGGATCACATGAATTTGATCGTTTTAAATGCCATTATTTCGTGGTAGCCTAATTACAGACCTCATTACTTCCTATGTATCTTCTGAATCATTTTCATGTACGACAGTTTCTCTAAAACAATAGAAACTTTCCTCTTTTTTTGTTTAGCAGAAAGTGCTGAGTCGTTCGTTTTTTTGCTTCTGCAGCAAGCCAAAAGCAAGCAGAGCGCTTTTGTTTTAAACATAATTGAGATCCCGCTAATCCGGGGCGTTTAAAAAATGACGTCTCTTTGTCAAGCTTTCATTAGTTTAAGATAATATTGTGAAAATGCACAATTAATTTCTGCAATATATTTTTAATTAATTAAATACACTTAATTTTGTAATATGATTAATACCACAAAGTTGTTATCTTTAAAATTTTCTCAAATTAATAGGTAAAGATAGTACGGTGTGCATTAATTGCAGAAATGGAAGCTTCAGCTGAAGGTAAAGCCAGGTTAACTAATTATGGAACGTAATTTATTAAACCTTTAAAAAAGAAACAAACACATATAAATGGACGTATTAATCATAAACTCCGTTACGTCTAATCTGGGAGTGATTTGGATGAAAATGACGAATCTCTGTTGCCCGCCAAGCACTTGATAATGCAGATACTGGTCATAAATTTAGTCAGTGTAAAAGGCCTCATTAAAAGAGGCATAATTTAATTAAGAGTTAGCCATCGCCCTCCAAATGTATTAATTACCTCGGGTACGATGAGATGAGTTTTGGGGATTACTGATGATTTCATTACTGCCAGTGTTCTCAGACTGCTGCAAACTCTGGTGGGAACCAGGGGACTGTTGACAGGATAATGGATTGGGTTGGTTGGAGATGAAAGTGGTCACCTTGCCAGAGGAAAAGAGAGAGGAGACACAGAGGACTACACTGGACCCTCAGAGGTGACCACAGTGGATCATACACATGCATGGGTATTGGTACAAGTAAGCTTAAGTCCATTATTTCTCTCTCTCTCTCTCTCTCTCTCTCTCTCTCTCTCTCTCTATATATATATATATATATATGTGTGTGTATATATATATATATATATATATATAGAAACTGTGATGAACATTGAAGCATATGTGTGTGTGTGTGTGTGTGTGTGTGTGTGTGTGTGTGTGTGTGTGTGTGTGTGTGTGTGCATAGCCATATATGATTTTTATTTTTACTTTTTTTTAACACAGAACTGCAAAAAGTGAATGACAGTGTGACAGTGAAATTGACTGATTGTCCATTTGGTCTCTAGTGAAGCTAATTGGTGGATCTCAATTAGCAGATCCATCAAAAATTAGTGCACCACATAAACAGACTCTTTCCCGAAACAAACTGCTGCTAACACTGCTGTGGACTGACAAAGTCCCCAAAAATTTCCAAACCATGGTCTTCACTAATCTAAAAAGGAAGAACATTTGGCATGATGACGGTCAGAGAACAAATGCCGAACTGTTTTTATTGATCAGTTCAGTTGTTTTAATTAGAGACCTTCAGGACAGCGTGGGAGGATCTCCTCTTTTCCATCTGAGCTGGAAATGACACATTCAGCATCAATACGGAACTGTTTGTTATTGAACACTGTAATGGCTAAACTTTATTTTTATAATGTTACACACACACAGACACACAAACACACAAGCACACACAAACGTACATACACACACACATGCACACACACACACAAACACACATGCACACACACACACACACACACACACACACACACACACACACACACACACACGAACATCACAAGAGTGAAAAGAGTGCAGTGAAGCTGACAGCTGAAAGCCCTGCAGACTGACGTGTCAATGGCAGACACAAGCTGTTGCTGTACTAGGGAAGAGAAGATGTCTCAGACACTAACTGCCTAGTTTTAATGACATCCTGACAAAGGCACTGAGCTACACAGAGAGAGAGAGAGAGAGAGAAAGAGACTCGCACATTATACACACAGAGTGTATGACTCTACACACACTGGCTTCATTCATGTTTGGGTCGTATTTTCGCTGCCTGTTTCTCCTCTCTCCTTTGAGAGTTTCTGTTAATGACAAGACAGTTTACTGTGTCTTCACAAGAGAAGAGTTTAGCCACATCATGTGTTAAAAAGCTGCATTGACTCTCAGATTAAACCACAAAAAGACACAGTAAACCCTGTTTTCTGTGAAAGACACTTCTCTTTTTACAGCCAGACAAAACATCAACAAACTGCCTTATTGGAATATGATCTCAACCTCAAAGGATTATTACCACGTGATAATTAATTCATAACCATCTAACCAGACAGACTGATGTTTAAACGCTTCACCTGACGTAATACATCATGGCTAGTGATTACAACGATCCCCCCCCCCCCCCATACCAATCATAAATTAAGAATCTTTTTTCTTTTTCTTTTTTTTAACTTTCTTACTCACATCCATGTCCACACAATCATAATAAAACAGCTTAATTCTTTCTCTCTGTCTGTCTGTCTGTCTGTCTGTCTGTCTGTCTCTCTCTCTCTCTCTCTGCAGTGACTGCAATAAACGTTGCTTTGCTGCCACCCCCCCACCCCCCAAACTCCCCCACCCGCCCACCCCTCGTCAGCCCTCTTTCTACCACTCCTGTCCCTAGCAGCAGCTCCAGAAAGACACTCACCTTGATTCCTTCGTCTCTCTGTGTCCTGTCCCGTGTGTGTGTGTGTGTGTGTGTGTGTGTGTTTGAGAGGGTCCCCTGGCAGCAGGAAGAGACAGAGAGAGAGAGACAGAGAGAGAGAGAGACCCCACAGGCTGCTGAAACAGCATACAAGAGCCTCCAGTCATACCCGTCCAGAGGCAAGAGAGAGGGATAGAGAGAGAGAGAGGGAGAGAGAGGAAAGCCAGCAGGCGGGCGGTCTCGTAGTCCACACAGCAGCACCAAGCTGAGCCCTCCCTGCACTGGGAGCCATCGTATTCAGCCAAGATTGCTTCATACAAAAGTTGACAATGCTCCAGTGAAAGCCATTGTTGATATTCAACATTTTTTAAATAGCTGAGCAGAATAGACAACATGGCAGGCCGCAAAACTTGGCATGGGAAACTGACCTGGAGCTCTCATCTGATCTGGCCTGCATGCAGAGAGAGAGAGAGAGAGAGAAAAAGAGAGAGAGAGAGCAAGAGAGAGTGAGAAAGAGAGAGAGAGAGAGCGAGAGAGAGAGAGAAGAGAGAAGAGAGAAGAAAGAGAAAGCGAGAGAGAACAAGAGAGAGAGAGCAAGAGAGAGAGAGAAAGAGAGAGAGAGAGAGCGAGAGAGAGAAAGAAGAGAGAAGAGAGAAGAAAGAGAAAGCGAGAGAGAACAAGAGAGAGAGAGCAAGAGAGAGAGAGAAAGAGAGAGAGAGAGAGCGAGAGAGAGAGAGAAGAGAGAAGAGAGAAGAAAGAGAAAGCGAGAGAGAACAAGAGAGAGAGAGCAAGAGAGAGAGGGAGAAGGAGAGAGACACAGAGAGAGAGAGAGAGAGAGAGAGAGGCAGAGAGAGACTCCATGAATGAATGAACACAAAGAGAACTTCTTCCAAGCTAAAATGTTCCTTGTATTCCAGTAAGACTGTATGTCAGCAGCACTTGAGCCTAAACTTGAACACAAACAACAGGCTCTGATGCCCACGTGTTGAAAGGGTGTAAATGGAGAACCCTTTCATTGTCATTGATTCTGATGGGAATTTTTTTTTTTTTGCTCACATTCAGTGAGCTTTACAAGGTCTTCTTTGCCTTGACTAAATCAAGAAGCAACATAAAATATAATGTTCTTCTGTGGTTACACGGTATAAAGGTGCACTGTCTCCCAGCCCTGAAAGCTGTTTTTCTCGGTCTACACATCCTAATAATCCACCCCGTGAAGTGCTTCCATTGGAGGCTTTAACAAATGTTCTGGTTATTGTCTTGATGGCTAAACTGACAGTTAATGGTGTCCTGTTGCTATCTCTGTTAATGTGATACTCACCTTAATAAAGGCATTTACTAAGCTTTTAGCCTCCCATCTGTCTCTACAGGAGAGAGCTTAGGAACCAGGGAAACACCAGCTAATAAGCCTGTTTTCAAAATGATATTATTTGTTTATAATAGTGTGTCTGTGTGTGTGTGTGTGTGTGAGAGAGAGAGAGAGAGAGACGGGGGGGGGGACAGAGAAAGAAAGACAGAAAAAGACAGATAGAGAGAGAGAGAGGTGCTACTCCTTAGGGAGTTGGCCGAAAGCAGTTTCAGGCTTCCAGGCAAGTTTTAATGAAAACTGAACTCCACTGAACCTAGATGATACACTACTGCTAGTACCTGTGACCCCGCCCTGAGAGTTTACCGAGGCCACCATTTCTCATTCATCCTCACGGCAACACCCATGTCACTGCCAAAGTCCCATCAGCCTTTCATTACTCGAGCCCAAAGCAATAAATTCAGTGGTGGCATGCACTACAATTTTTTTTTTTTGCATTCATGACTGAATCCAAATATAAGCATCAATAGATATGTGTCTCTGTAATGGCATCTGTGAAGTTTGTCAGCACATATTCATATTCTCTATACCTTTACACGGAAACCATTTCTGGATCTACTATCGCTCTGTTCTGCGATCCTGCTCTGTTCTGTGAACTTCTGTCAGGAGAGGTAATCAGTTTGTGAGAAGTTGGTAACCTTAAGAAATGACAAGAGGAGGTATTCTGGGCATGAGAGCAGGCGGAGGGCACTAGAGATGCATAATTACATTGATCAGGGGGAGAAATTACAGCTTTGGCAGCAAAGACTGGCCCAGTATAATCTTACAAGCGTGTTAATGCCTGGCCAGCAGAACGAAGGAGTGAAAGAGAAAGGGAAACGAAAGGGGGTTGGGGGGGGGGGGGGCGTCTCAGAGAGAAAAATCGGGAAAGTGTGAGGGAGAGACCCTACAGCGTTCTTCTTGGAAATCCACGTCAGCGGCACCCATCTCAAACCATTACCTGCCATCAAGAAGCATTAATTTTACTCTAGCATTGCACCCGAGTCGGCCGGCCCAACCCTCTCCACGCCGGGACGGATGGAGCTGCCTGGTGGGAAAATGACATTCTATCCTCCAGTCACCCCATTCACAGTAAATTGGCAAATGACAGGTCTCCGCCTCTCAGGTTTCAGGAAGTGAAAGGTACCAGCGCCGCAACACACCACGGCCCCCCCTGGGGGGGGGGTGGGTGGGGTGGGTGGCCGTGGAGATCGGAGAGAGGAACAGCTTCTTTTTTTGGGGGGGGGGGGGTGTTTCCCCCTCATGTCCCCTCTCCTTTTATAAAATGTGTGGAAGGTGAGCAGAGGAGACTGGTTGCCATTCTTCATACAGCATCAAAGGGAGCTTTATCTACCAGAGCACTTGTATCTTTGTGTGGTTAGAACCGCTAACAAACGGCCGATATCCAGGACCAAAAGAGACAGACAGGAAGAGAAACACCACTGTCAGCGTCACTGGCTTACCCAGATCACACACCCATTATAAAAAAAGAGAGAGAGAGAGAGAGAGAGAGAGAAAGAAAAAAAAAGAGGGTCTGTCACCATTTTTTTTTGTGAAGATAGATATAAACATGAAGATGGAAACCCATGTGTGGATGAAGGGGGGACGTCTAACAGAAACTGTCATCCTTCATTTCTCTTGGTTTGGAGTTTGCTCTGTAGTCAATGTTACAAATGCACGACATAAAGTTTTCTAAGAGAAGCAGGATTCCGGTTGTCTCAAAATAGACCCATGTACTGAACATTAGATTAAACATGACATTAGGGGGCCCCTGTACATTCCACCTACCAACTGAATTGCCCATATTGGAGGAGAAAAAAAAGAAGAAGAAGAAGAAGAAGAAGAAGGAGTAGAAGAGGAGGAAAAACAATGAAAAACTAAGAAGCTCTCATTCCAGTGACCTTGTGCTGCCATATCAAAGCACTGAGGCACACATTAGTGTAGGAGAGACATATAAAGAGCACACACATGTTAGTGCACAAACACAGACACACACACACACACACACGCACGCACACACACATACTGAAACAAAGACCACCTTTTCAGGGCCATTTGCAGCAGCAGACATAGAAGACGCATGCACCCGGTATTCAACTGCTAACCCTCTCAGAATGAAGGCTGCGGCCTACGTTAATTAAGTGCTAATGGTTGTGGCCCCGTAGAGAATACTAATTAGAGTTTCTTTTCTCCTTTTGGGTGAGTGTGTACTTCAGTACTGCTTAATGAGGGGAGGCAGGTATGTGTGTGTCATGGTCTGGGTTAATAAGGGGTCCGTGTTCAGGTCTCAGAGCTATGGGCTGAAGTAGTGTGTATGAGTGCATGTGTGTGTGTGTGCGTGTGTGTATGTGTGCATGTGCGTGTGTGTGTGTGTATGTGCGTAAGTGTGTGAGTGTGTGTGTGTGTTTGGGGGGGGGGGCAGAGAGGGGCTTCCTGTGTCTTGCTCTGTTTCTTGGCCTCCATGCACAATGAGGCCTGCTGTTAGAGGACCTGAGAGGACCCATACTACACACACACACACACACACACACACACACACACACACACACACACACACACTTTATCCCACTCTCTCTCTCTTTCTCTCTCTCTCTCATACAGACTCTCTCTCTCGCTCTCTCTCTCACACACACACACACACACACACACACACACACACAAACACTAGAATGTTTAGCCTCAAATACACTGCAGTTCAGCGGTGTCAGTTCATGGGGGGTCTGAATAAAGACGTGATCAAAACAGTGACTAATCCTCATCCAATGAGCAAAGACGGCTGAGGTCAAATGTTATAATTACAGGAACCTTTAACACAGGGAGATGCACATGCAGTCAACTATGCACAGACAATTCAAAGACCACCATAAAAAATTATAACTACTTCAGGACTTTCCTCATCCCACAAGAATACAAGCTAACTTTATTATAGCTTGTATTCGAATTACTATAGCTCACACATGTCAGGTACCATACAGAACATATGAGTGACAGTAGCCGGGTCTTATTATATGCTATGAATAAATGTCACTACTGCAAAAGCTCTCATGTATAAGCATGTATAAAATGAAACTTGCAAGAATACCTAAATTTGTCCAGGCGCAGAGAAAATGTAACTTTAAAAACTGCTTGCCATGGAGAAAGAGAGTCTAGTTTGTTAAAAAAAAAAAAAAAACCCTGCCTTCTTGTTTACCAGTAATGTAAGCAGATAAAAAATAAATAAACACATATTGTGTTGAGAGAGCAGACGGCCAAGAATCTGATTTGGAAGAGGTAAAATATAACTCTGAGAGTTAGCATGGGTGTGTGTACGTGTACGTGTATGTGCGCGTAAACACGCAGATTCGAGGGTGGTATTGGAATTACCTGGAGGAGATAATGGCCGTGCACTAGATTAACTTTCATTCCTTAAATGCGACACATTTAGGTAATCTTGTCCCTCAAAAACATGTCAATGGCTGAAAGGCTGCACTTGCACTATCAGGAGCCTCGGGGCTCCCCACACACTGATGCAGCTGGCAAGACGCTAGCGTAGACTGTCAAAATGTACCGCCAGATCTAGTTATAATATAATTGAATTTTCATATCAGAGGGGACCAGAGTCCCGGCAGACAATAGGAATGCTGAGTCCTCTCTGATATTGGCAAAGGCCCTTTGCCATGCGCATGAAATCGGTATGTAAATGTTCCCGCCGTTTTCTTTTTTTAAGGGCACTTGTGCCTCAGCAATGTACTACCAATGTGGTTTCCAAAAAAAAAAAAAAAAAATTGCAACTATTGATAAGTAGGCAGCCGGCAACCCTTAGACACCACCTTCCCCCCATCCCACGCACACACACACACACACACACACACACACCACCCCCCCACCTCCTTTCCAACCAAGCAGTGCTCCAGACATCCTAGCTCCCCCCCCCCCCCCTCTTCGGCAGTCCATTATTAAAATTGTAATTTATTTTTCTAAATCAGAACGACAGCTTGCTTTCTTTTCTCTGGTGCAGGCGGTGAATCAAGCCGCTTTAATTACTTTCGTAACTCCGCTGACCCTGGGAGCGAGCGCCTTTTCCTGGGAGAAAATGGGCCGCCAACAATGGCCCCTCTGCAGGCATGGTCGCCTCTGTTCATTTCAAATGCGAGAATTTATCAAGCCCACGACGATTCTCTATGATTTTCTTCACATGTCACCTCCTATCTTTTTCTACACCCTCGTTCGACCCCCCCCACCCCCCCCACCCACCCACCCACCACCCCCTCCTACAGAACCAAACTGCCCCTTTACAAACACTCACACACATACACACACACACATACAGAGAAAACTCATGGCCCTCCTACATGGAAAGAAGTTCTCCCGCTATGCTCTGCTTACCCAACGCGGGCTCATTCGTGTGCATTTGTTTGCGCTAAGGTGGTCTCAGGAAGCACACGTTGCCTGTGACCTCCCCGCGACCTCCTTTACATCCAGGTCATGCCCCGTTCGGCACAGGCACAGCCCAGCACAGGGACCAGGGCCGCAGTGCGGGGATCAACGAGAATGAATGAGCCGTTTGATCGACCCGCAGGCTCTAGACGACACAGGCTCAAGGTCAGTCTGCGGTTGT
This sequence comes from Chanos chanos, assembly GCF_902362185.1. Classification (NCBI taxonomy): domain Eukaryota; kingdom Metazoa; phylum Chordata; class Actinopteri; order Gonorynchiformes; family Chanidae; genus Chanos; species Chanos chanos. Next base: position 53,422,361 of record NC_044496.1, on the reverse strand, counting down.
AAAAAAAAAAAAAGGATTCACAGAGTTTATCGACGCGCAGCGTGTCTGGCCACGGGTCGTGTCTGAGCCTGCTATTGTTACCTTACCTAGCAATGCGGCATCTTCACACAACATTTTTTTTTTTAAAAAAGACCACAAATACATAAAAAAGGTCTTTTTTTTTAAAAAAAAAAAAAACATCTTTTAGGTTCTGTTACATATGCTTGACATTCACAGACCTGATATTAATACACAAAGAATCAAAGGGTTTCACAGCGTGTTTGAGTTAACGACAACACCAGATCTGCCTTTTTTGCTGGCCAAAGGCCTCTTTCTAGCTAGCACTGCAGGCAGCCTTGTCTTATTAAAGGCACTAATAAGGCGTAATCGCCACTATCGCTCTCACCCTTTTTCCCTGGGCCGGCCGTGTTCCGGGCCTAGCCAGTGACCGGCTCACGGGGCTGGCCCGCCGGGTTTGTGGTGTTGGGCTGACTGGTCTGATAATTGAATGAGTGATTATCCATCCCATTAACAGACAATGATACCGAGCATACAGCCATATGTCTGGAATATTAATGAGTAGCTGCAGGGGCCATGATAAGAGGGTTGCAATGCCGTTGCAGTAATAGGGGTTAAAACAATTTAGCAGGTCCCACTGGTACAGCAGGCACAAAACTCAGTTTCTGTGTTAATTTCTCGGTCATCTGGGTTCACAAACCCGCGTGTGGTCACCGGTAGCAAGAATTCTAACAGGACTAAAAAAAAAAAAGTGATACTGAGGAGACATCAAACGAAATCTTTTACAGGCTTTGTTTAGCCAGCAAAATAGGATTACTGGCAAAAGAACGCAAGGTCACAAGGAAAGGAAGCACTGAATGTTATTAGGACAGGGCCAATCATTCAAAGAAAGAAAATATACATCCATGCCAGGTAGGTTTACCAGCAGCGCGCAACCTGCTCTTGAATCTTTTAATGGACAAAGCTGCAGGTGGCTAATCAAATACGTAAGTGTTCCAGCTAATCCTCTGAGAGTTTTTCAATGGAAGAGAGGTTCTATTACTGCTCACTGCCAATTGTCAGTCAAATGAATCAGGCATTTTAAGTTGTTTTTAAGTTGTTTTGTTTTGTTTTGTTTTGTTTTGTTTTGCAGGTGAATGAAGTGTTAAATAACACGCTCAATTGTTTGGAACAAGATCTTTTTTTTTTTTTTTTCTACTTGTCACAGTTCAAGTTCCGTGATCATTTGTCTTTTTTCTTTATGTAACCTTGTACAAAATTGTAAACATATGAATATAACTTGCGTTACTGTTTCAGAAACGCGTAAAGAAAACTCTCTCTTTCTCATAGTGTTGGTCTCTCATGTTAGGTTTGTGCTCAAAGAACAAATGTCACATTTCCCAGGAGTGTCTGAGTGGAGCAGCTGGATCACATAGGATGCAGCTGAGCTTGAATCGCCATCCCAATCAATATCTAACATCTATTAGCATCGGAGAGCAATATTTTCCTTTTGCCCGTGTAATAATTGCGCTTAGAGCAGAGAAGTACCTTATCTGATGAAAGAGAAAGAGCTGTTCCCATAGCGACTGTGAAAGCTATTGGTTTCCTTTTCAGAGAGATAATGAACTTCTTCTTTCCTCTTTATGTCACTCTTCCAATCTGCTCCCTGCCTTCCAGATTAAAGCCCATGCGTCCTTGAAATCATTCATTTATTCTATAACGTGACAAACAAGAGAGTGGGGTGAATCGTGACAATAGAATCAACATATAGGAGAGTTGCAACTGAGAGAGAGAGACAGAGAGAGAGAGAGAGAAAGAAATTGAAGTTTCACATAAGAGCTAATTCTCATTTCCAACTAATATGTCATATTCACGAGAAGGCAAAGACACACAGAAAAGGGAGAGACAAGAGGCCGTAAGCTTTGTGCGCCATGCATCACAGTGGGCTGACCTTTCAGACTGACCTCTCATTTGCAATGCATTTGCTCTTCTTATCTGCCTGATGACTTCTTTACCCAACCCCACGTCTTCCAGGGATCAACCGACGTTCCACTACTCCGCGTTCAAGGCTGCTTCACCCCATTCTGCTGGCCCACAGGAACACACACACACATACACACATACACACACACACATACACACAAACACGCACACACACAAACACGCACACACACATGCACACGCACACGCACGCACGCAGACACACACACACGCACACACGCACACACACAAACACACACACATGCACGCACGCACACACACACACACACACACAAACAAACACACACACATGCATGCACGTGCACGCGCGCACACACACAAACACACACACATGCACACGCACGCACGCACACGCACACACACGCACACACACAGAGTCAAGAAGAAAATGACACACTTGTTTTCGGAGGGCTAAAACATATTTGAAGAGAAGTATATGACTAATTCACCCACTAGAAATCTTTAATGACTACTGCCTAACGCTGAGGATTTCTGTAATTTTCCCAAAATATTCTCAGATGAACAAAGCCATGCACATTTAAAAGTAGTTCAGCAAAGGAGATGATGGCATATTTGCACATAACACCACAATAGGCAGTTCTACCTCTAATGGATCCACCGAGCTTCTCTTAAGTCACTCTAATTAGGTAATGGAAGATCATTTGTCTCTCAATTAGACCAAGTAGACTTCAGAGATGGATGTTGCGTTTATCCAGACGTTACCATGAAACTGTCTTCTCCTGTTAGGCTGTCAAACATTTGGAAAATAAATTAATCTCTGGTATTTTTCATTCTATGCAGAGAAATCAATTTACTTCAGAACCGTCTCTCTCCTTTCCTCCAACCTGCAAGGCACAGATGAACGGATGAAAAACAGAAAGGTTAGTCTCTGAAAAGACCCCATGAGAAAATCAGTTTGTTAATTTTTTTTTTCCTTCTTTATTGCAGTATGTCTGCTATGCTGTGACCCAGTGCTTTCAGCATCGATTTTTCTTTTCAGCAACCAAGTACTCCTGTCCTTGGAGAGAGAGAGAGATGTTTTTCAGCGCACATACATGCCGGGGTGTAAGAGCCAGGGAGTGTGGGCTGGCAGAGAGACATGAGGAGGAAGGTTCATCGCAGGAAACAAAGTAGAAAAATCAAACTTTAACATTGTTAATGTCATCAAACTTTCATGATATACGGTGCTACAGATATGCACACTTTCTTTTTTTCGTTTACATTGTACAGCGTGTGAATTTAAAACATAAGAGAGCGAAATCCATTTTGAATGAATTACCTTGAAAACTTCTCAGAAGTACTTTGCTCAGCTTCATATCTTAATGGTATTTAATGATTACTGTGTGACTTGGACTCCATTTCACTGTGGGTTTCTCAGAATCCAGGATAGAACATGAGGGCAGACTGAGAAGAACTATGACTGAACAACTTGTCAAAACTTCATATAAAAGACAGCGTTGAGCAAGCTCCTTAAATGAAATGTAGCAAGCGAAGGTACCAGTTATTCTGTAAAAACATAATTCAGCTACATGAAAGCTATCCTTCAGAGAAATGTAGATAGCCACAGTTCAAGCTAAGTTGGAACAGTAACTTGCTACACTGCAGCTACTTCATAACTGATGTTGTTTCTGAGGCTAATTAAAACAACGATAGCCAACTGCCAGTCAACAATTTATTCTAATAATTGTGTATTATAAAGCATAAAAAATACTATTCATATTATACTTGTCTTCATGGACTGGGTCTGCATCAAATGTATGAACAGCTCTAAAAAGGGCACAACATAAAACATTTAATATATTTTGAATTACGGTAAACAATGTGTGTGTGTGTGTGTGTGTGTGTGTGTGTGTGGAGGGGAGGGGAGGTAAATAACCTGTCCTTATTCACGGTACCACAATGGAAGTTTTTTTTTAAATTAATATCAGAAAGCAAGTGTCTCTTGGCTTGGAAAACGAGTCTTAAAACTAAAGAATCTTTCACAATCCTCTCGTAGAATACTGTGGAGAATTCTGAACAGAACTGAAAGTGCGAAAACTTGTGTGAAGTTCCAATGATTTTTCTAAGGGATTTGTCACGATTGCTGCCAACACGACTTGATTGGTTAAAATGTATACGTCGTCTGGGGAGATGAAACGATGCAGCGTTTGTAAACGTTACTTGATCGTTAAAAAGGCTATTCTACTCACTGCTTAGTTCAGCAGATTCATCCGCTCTCCAGCATGTTTATAATACCCGTCTGTCTGTAGACCTGGAATGATATTTGTTTGCCATTGACGATTACAATCCACATTTAAATAGGAGAGTTCATTGAATACAAGTACGGCACATACCAAGAGGAATAATAATCGCTGAGTTGTCTCTTCATAACTGAACTCAAATGACTTTGTCCTCTAGTTATTAGAAAGTAATAGCCAATGTGAATTTTGAAGATGAGTCTCGAGATTTTCGAGAGGGCATTGAGGACATCTCCTGGCCAAATGAAGAACTGGAGAATCTAGGTTTTGAAATACACTGAGGTGTGCAAACAGAAAGCGGTATTGTCAAAGTCGGTTATACTACAGTAATTAAATAAAGGGTTATTTATTTATTTATTTATTTATCTGTTTATTTATAACATAAAGAAAATGAACAACAAAAAATTAAAATGAATTTGAATGACATTGCAAATCGCGCGAAACGAACCTGGATGTATCAAAACAGAGAGTCACACAGTGTAACGCCACTATTCAGTATGTCACAAAGTTGATCCTAACATACCACTCTATTGCATAAACTGGAGTGAGTTCTGATTTGCTGTCGTGTGAATTTGACTGGTCAAACTGTAGCATCGGCACAGAGGGATAAAAAAGTTCAAAGAGTAAGCCATTTCCCGTGTCAGGGCTAAGGACCAGTTTTTGGAGAAGATAACAGATGAACAGATAAAACTTAGTGATAAGATAACAGTAGCAATAATCGTGTTTTCTCGACAACTAGATCCGTTCACGATATGATTTGTGAAAGTATAATCGCCCCTCTTGACACGTAGGCAGGTAGATAAGAACTTAGATAAAAGCAGAAGTTGATGCTCCGTATGAAAGGAGTCAGACAAATAAAACGAAAACAAAACAAAAAAATAAACTGAACATTTGGCTTCAGAACAAGACACCAAGGCGCTGCTGCTACTCCCCAATGACCTCTCGAGAGATTTTCACGATCGTCATCTCATGTTTCTAATGCTGATATATATATATATATATATATATATATATATATATATATATATATACACACACACACATATGTGTGTGTGTGTGTGTGTGTGTGTGTATCCATGTATGTATGTATGCTAAGAAACATAAAAATATAGACATACTTAGTAAATTTTGTCAGTTCACATTACAAGTTCTTCTCTTATGGATTGTTGTCTCTATACACGTATAACTTTGACCTTTCTGTTGTCTAACCCTTTATAACAGTAATCGTATTTCGTAACTGCCCAGTGTCATCTAATAATGACTAACAATGTCTTCAGATGTTGCAATATGCATCACTTGTGACAAGGCGTTGTGACTTGCACTCCGGGGTGGAAAAAATAAAAGTAGAAGAACTCTTGCTAAAAAGAAAAAAAAAATGCCTAAGTAGAGTTGAATTGACAACCGTTTTTGTAGATTGTAAATGAGTGACTATTTTTCTCTTACGTAAATACTTTTCAGGAGGGATGTTTTAACTCTACTTTGAGTACTTCTACTTTTACTTTTCCCACCCCTGCTTGTACTGTCATCAACGAGAAAACTCACAATGTCTCACTCACTAGCACATTTCAAACTTTACTTGGCGTGGTCAGTACAGAGAACAAAGGGGAGTTTTTAGAAAAGGGCTCATCAAACAGGATGTCAGTGACTCTGGCCTTCTGAGCCCTGTGCCTCATTTATCATGTTATGATTCAAATGAAAACCATTGATGACCAGGTGTTAAAACATGGGGTGGACAGAACGAAAAAAAAAACCATACGAAATTCTTGCATGGGTTTTATTGGTCTCAAGAAACTTGAATGAAATGAGCTGACTTACTCCCATATTTGCCCTGCGTACAAACTGCAGGGGCTCGAACAAGCTTTGTGTTTCACGATCTTGATCTTGAATAAGTTTTTCGACTGATTACAAGAGGAACACTGTCAAAGCAACCACTCTGAAATCGTTCACAACCTTTCGGGGTTTTAATTCACAGTTATTTGAATTTCATCAGCTTGTTTCCATATATGGGGAGGACATTGTGTTGGACGCACTGACATTTTGAAAGTGACATTTTGAAATAAGCCTCAATTGTTCTTCACATATTACTTTTTATAAACCGCAAAGATTATCAGACAACCAGCTTCCTCCTTTTAATTGTCTGAAAAGATGTTGGCTTCACGGCAAGTACAAAACGTACAGCGCTTGTCTGTAAAGCTTTTCCATGGTCTCAGGAAGTTTCCCTGTCGACAACACAGATGTTAGGGGGGGCAAAAAAAAACATTGTTTCTGTGCCATGTATGTGAATTATGTTATCAGTTAATATAGCGCTATTGTTCTCTGTAATTTCTAGTCCAAACACAGGTCTCATACCAGCCCATGTTGTATTTGATAAGTTCATACGTGCCCCCCTCCCCCCCTCTACCTTTCATTTTCAAATTTGTAGATGTGTTTCTCTTTGTTGATTTCATATTTCACTTCTCTTTGCATTTGCATGTTTTTCAGTTTAGTCACTTGATGAACACTGCACAGTGTCTTGGATGTTTTCATATTTACCGCAACGAGGGGGGGGGGGGGGAAAGAACTGTTTACCACATCGCTGCAGAAACCAATGTCATTTCCATATGACTGTCCCAGATCAGGTCAACTACGGCAGCGAAACATGGAAGACTCATCCTCACTTGTTCCATCTAGACTTTTTCCTCTCAGTAACACTGATCTGCAGACTGAAATGAGGTGTGCATAACTGACTGATGACTTGAACTTGTACACATCCATAACAGATCCGTCTTATTGTTGCAGCATCTCATAATGACAAATGAGAAATGATTAAGGTGTAGTGATTGAAATCTCAGACTATGAGATTAAGGGCATCAAACAGAACATATTAGATTATTCATCAAATATCATTTTTATAGTAGTAAATATAGTATCAAATACATATAGGCTGCAAGCCTTGGACCCGACCCTTTCATGTCTTATCTAAGTTGTTTTTTTCGACATCAGCTCTGTAGTAAACATAAACTGCGACGAAGACGTGAAGAAATTCCCGTGGGAGGGATCCAGGGTGTAGTAAAATATCAGGTGACTGAACACCCAGGGCACAACTTTCTGTGATTGCTTTGGTTTTGACAGCATTGATTGTGAAGATTAACACTACCTCCCACTGCCCGCCCAACCAACCAAACGACAGATCATCTCCCATTATGAAAAAAGGCCAACAATTTTTACTCCCTAGATTTTCTGGGAAATTTTATCAATCAAACCTCCAGACAAGGTACCTCCCTCTGTATCTTTCTCAAGTCAGAGAGAGTTTGTCTCTTTCCCTGATTTATAAACCACACACACCCATTAACGTACTGCATCATCCAGAGTTTTCCCACACTCTCTCTCTCTCTCTCTCTCGCTCTCTCTCTGCCCCCCCCCCCCCCCCCAGTTTAATTACACATCGGCCATTCAAATTAGTCAGTTAAGTTCAGTTAAGCACAACAGGTTTTATATAACAGTCAATCACAGACCATTATTACATTATTGCTAAAAGTGTGTTACAATGTCAATTGCAAAATACAAAATATAGTCTATACAATCATTTCTGACACTCATAATACATGACACTTCAGAACGATTACGAATAAAATGAGGGATAATTGAATCTGAAATGACGTAAAAAAAAAAATTAATTAAATCAATAAAATATTTATGACTAGAAATTGAAACAAAACGGTGTTAAATACAATGGACGTATAGGAAACACACAGGTCCTGTGAGCCTAGTTTTGCAATTCCAAATTTTGAACAATTCTTTACAGAATCGCCCAAAATCACAGTAGAACTTAAAGGATGCTTTTTGAAGCAAAAAAAAAAAAAGTCTTATCACAACAACAGGTTTGTAATTTGGAGAAAAGGAAGGAGTGTTGCAACACCACCCTGAGATTCTAAAGGCTCTGACATCATTCGCATTATCACTGTTGCACATTATAAAGGTCAGGGTTATAAAGTTGGGGTTGTATCTGAAAATGAGTAGTCTGCCACTGTACACACACACACACAAAAAAAGAACATGCCAAAGTAGTAATACATAAATTAGAAAGAAACCTCTGTGTTCTGCCAAAGAGTGGGCTGACCAGGGCAAAGAGGCGCCCCCCCCCTGCTAAAAGCATCTCCCTCTGATCTCCTACCCCTTCATCCCTCCATTATCTCCACACATTCTTCCACTGAAGGCAACCATCAGACGACAGCTGCGGCTGTTCCGCTCCCTCACTGAAGGACAAAAACAGCTGGCTGAGATTTAAAGCTTCCAGGAGGAATCTCTGAGGAACGCGCTCTGTTTCTGTTGACGGTGTACGCCGTCGCTCAGGCAACCACTCACCTTTTTTTCACGCCACCCCAGAGAGACGACCGTAGCTGGTCACATGTGTTTTCACCGGTGTCCACTTACACTGTTTTTCCTATTGGCCCCTTTACTGTGAAGCTGCGTAAATTGACTTTCTCTAGAGCAGGGATATTCAATTCGCAGTCCTTTAAAAGACCAGGTGCTACTTTCCACTCTCTCTTCAGTAAGATTCAGTTGTGATTAGGAAAAAAACAAAAAACAAACAAACTCAGACTCAAGGCTTCAACTCAGATTCAAACTTAGAGTTGAGTCCTGCTGCTCGACCTACAGTGGTGTTGGTTGCTCTGATGCTCTCATTGAGCAGTGCTACCACAGAGCTGAGTTAAACCCAAGAGGATTATCAAGATTTTCTTTTTCCTCCTAAGTGAGTACACAACATCTCTTTCAGCTGTAATGCAGCACACAACACTCTTTGTGCTGGCATTCCTACATAGTTACAATAAGAGGGTAGAGTCCATCGCAGAGGTACAGTGATTGTTTTGTTTGCCCTATTGAAAGTGGCACTGAACAACGGCTTACAAACCCTGACCACCAGAGAGCGATTTTAGCCAGTTAGACAATCACAGTAAAGAGAGGGAGAGAGAGAGAGAGAGAGAGATAGAAAGAGAGAGTGAGAAAGAGAGAGTGAGAAAGAGAGAGAAAGAGAGAGAGAGAAACAGAAAGGCAGAGAGTGAGAGAGAGAGGGGGAGAGAGAGAGAGAGAGAAACAGAAAGGTAGAGAGTGAGAGAGAGAGGGGGAGAGAGAGAGAGAAGAGAGAGAGAGAGAGAGAAACAGAAAGGTACAGAGTGAGAGAGAGAGGGGAGAGAGAGAGGGGAGAGAGAGAGAGAGAGAGAGAGAGAGAGAGAGAGAGAGAGAGAGAGAGAGAGAGAGAGAAGAGAGAGAAACCATCTGCTTCCATGGTGTCCAACATGATGAGCTCCAGAGAGCACTACATTAATAGTAATGACATCAGTTGAAAGAAAACTTTGGAGTAATCCTGGCAGTATGGAGAAAACGTACATCCCCTTTCATCTGCTTTCCTTTCATATGCTATCTACTGTTTAGGTTTTGGTCAATGCTGTAATTAACTGTGGTAAACTTCTATGGTCAGCTTAAGCTTTACATTGATGCTGAACCAGCCTTAAAGAATGGTTTCTGCATTGACCATCTTCTCTTTCTTCTCCTCAGAAGTATTACTTCACAACAGTCATCTCCAGTGCACTCGGTAGACGGAGACATATAAAAGTCCACGTGTAAACATGTCACCCCCTCTCAGATTCAGTTTGATCTTTGGGATGTGAGTTTTGATAAACCACGGCCAAGTCCTGCTTCTGATTAGAAGCCGTCTGCACGTAGGCGGCGGAACGCGCGTTTCGGAACTGTCTGTTAAAGGCTTTGATAAACTTGGAGCGATAATGGTCTCCCGCCAGAAAGTAGAGTATGGGGTCGATGCAGCTGTTAGCGCTGGCCAGTGGGCGCGTGATTTTATAAGTGAAGTTGACAATGTTGAGTAAGCGGCAGTCGGCGTCCAGCACCCGAAAGGTGTAGTAGAGGGTTCGAGTGACGTGGAAGGGGACGAAACAGAGGAAAAACACCACAAGCACGATCACTATGAGTTTAATAGACTTCTTGCGAGTGGAGGCGCCCTGCTGGCTATGGCGCAAGCCCTGGCGTGGCCGACAGAGAGCGCGTGCCATCAGGCAGTAACACACCATGATGACCAGGAAAGGCACACCGAAAAGCAGCACCATCACCACCGAGCTGTAGGTGACGTAGTTGTCGAAGTCCTCCGGACTGGTGGTGTCGTGACAGAGGGTGTCGTTGTCTCTTTGGGAGGTGGTCACAAAAATGAGGTTGGGGACGAGACAGATGGTGACCGTAACCCACACCAGGCCGCACACCAGGTGCGCGTGTCGCGGCTTTACCAGGGTGCGGGAGCGCAGCGGGTGGCAGATGCCCAGGTAGCGGTGTACGCTGATGCACGTGAGGAAGAGGATGCTGCAGTACAGATTGGTGTAGAAGAGGAAGCGTACTATTTTACACGCGGCCACCCCGAAAGGCCAGTCGTTCCGGTTGCCGTAGTAATAGACGAGCATGGGCAGGGACAGCACGTAGAGAGTGTCAGACAGCGCCAGGTGGAACATGTACACGGCACTGGTGTTCCAGGGACGCATCTTCGCCAGGAACAGCCATAAGGCTACGGAGTTGAGCAAAAGGCCCACCACAAAGACCAGCGCGTAAGACACTGGCAACAGGATGTACTTGAAATCCTCTTTGAAACGGCAGCTGTCGTTGGTCACCTCAGGGCTTGGAGCTGACAGTGCAGTAAATGGAGGAGAGAGGTTTCTGGGGATGTGGTCGAAAACAGAATCCATTTCCTGATTTAAAAACAGAAAAAAAAAAAGTCTGCAAGTATGTGATAAATTAAATTACCATTTTACTTCATACGATGTTTCACTTATTCATTTTAAAGTTTTATTCATTTTTTTATTTTTGCAAAACTATATATAAAGAAAATTAAAGTATTAAAAATATGCATTACATTTTAATAACTTTTCAGTTATTAAAAGACTTCAGTTTCTGTATCAGACTGAGTCCATGTTCGATCAGTCTCACTCTTCAGCGACCCAAACAACTGAGTAAATCAAAGTCTAAACGCAGCCGCAGCATTTCAAATAATCGTCAGGCGTCTTGAATTCACGGAATATCTGAAATTTCCTGTTAAATGTGATACTTTAAGAGTAGGAGAACATTAATGTTACTTACATATTATTTATCGTAAATTATCGTAGTAAAACTTGCCGCGTGTGAAACGTGGAAGTTGCTCAGTGCGCGCTATTAGACATCAGTATCAACCGCGTTGTGTAGTTTCAAATCAAAAAGAACAGAGAGGCGAGATATGTGTCACTTCCACTGTATGTTACTGAAACATAACCAAACATCTGAAATAAAAGTATTTCAAGTTTGTTTGTTTGTTTTTCTACATGGTCACAGTAAAGAGGAGACGGTTACAACTGAGACATGGGATAGTAGAATACGTATTAGAATTTACTATAAAAACACTTACTGAGTTCCTTGAGTCACACAGACAGTCCACACTTCTTCTCAGATGTACGGAACCATAGAAACGTTGTCATTTAAAACCCTAAAAAACTATTAAGTTTTCAATTATGAGCGTGCTTCTCAGCAGACAACGTGCGCAATACATGACTGCTGCTGGGTTATGCGCCCTCTGGCTAGACGAACAGGAGGGATGGTCTCTTAAATGTTGTCGGCCCGCCTCTGTTAAAATCGCTCAAGTGAGGCAAGTCTATGTCACTCACCAAACATTTCAGATAATCTTTCCGTTTTCACGGCGGATATTAATACTTGAGGTAATTCGGTGTCATTTGTAAGTATAGTAGCCCACAGTCGCTAAATCACATGATATTCCCCAAATGAACACTGGATGAATTAAAACATAATCCGTTTATATTTCCAAGAGTAAATCAACCATACTGAGGCTGGACGAGATGAAGTTTACCGCCAAGGGAGTTCTTATCTGAGATTCTGCGCAATGGACATGGGTCGTGTACATCTCATAGGCTATGTCAATACGTTTTCCCATCTGTTTGAATGGACTATAGCCTTTGGAAACTACTGAATGTTGAATGAGGTTTTTGGGGAGACATTTGACACAAGAGAATGTTGATCATCGTCTGATAAGAACTGAGACAAGCAGGTTACGTGGGAGAACACAGTTTTGTGGATGACGGTCGTGAATGACACTTGCCCGAAACCGCTAATCGCAGTGTCAATCAGTCCCACGTGATCACCATGTGAACTGTCCTGACTCGCAGACTGCAAAGGGGTTTGTGAGGTTACTGTCAAAGCCAGCGAATCCCTGATCTGTTTGCAGTCAAGTTAATATTTAGTAAATGGCTACAAGACAGTGGTACAGATAGACTGATTCTTGCATAAAGTAAAACAGGAGATTAAATTCATGCCAAGGCTAACAGTCATTTGCCAGATCATTGCACAATCATAAAGAAATAAACAGAGACGGGTCTCCATAAACCATATAATTATATTGCGGGGGAATGAAAGGTTAAATCAAACTTGAAAAGGCAACGCAGCCATAAAGTTCAATGCTGCTCAAAACTGATACCAGACTAAAAGGGGCAGCTGTGGCCTAATGTTTAGAGAAGCAGGCTTGTGACCAGAGGGTCGCGGGTTGAATCCCTACGGGCCGGCAGGAAAAATGTGGGTGGGGCTTCCCCTTCCAACAACAACTACCCCCTGGATGCTCCTGCTCCTGGTGTGTGTGCTCACTAGCACTAGCAGTGTCTATAGGGGGGGTAAATGCAGAAGTTAACTTCACACCACTCAGAAAGTGTGTGCAAACTTCCCCACATCACCTTGACACACTGATGTGGGGAATATTATTCAGGTAGGTGTTAATATAATCTATTTCTTTTTCACTATTATATATATTATTACATATATATTATTAATATATAAATAAAAGTTTGTTATATTAGTTTAGTATATTATTCTATATCTATACAAGTTCCATATACATGTTCTCTTTAACCCACAGCTGTGAAGTTATTTTTCGCCATGTGTTGACCCAGAGTGATATTCATTCAGGGCAGTAAGGCCGTGCCCCTGTAAAAGTACATTCGTGAAGGAAATCCTCACAGGGTACTGTAAATGAAAAGGGCAAAGTCGAATCAAAAGATAGATCTCTATCTTTACACAATCGCCCATAGAAAGAGAACAACAGGATGCCTGAGTACAGTCATGAGGTGTGAGTGAAAGGTGGGAAAAAATTGCCTCATGCTCTAGCAATTACAAAATACTCCACTGTAAACTATTGCATGTATAGCTGAATGCCTTTTCGCTTTGCAGCTGCCATAGCTAAATAACAGAGCCAATATATAAATGTATAGATGTGTGTGTGTGTGTGTATGTGTCTTGTGTCTACATTTGCAGTTATGAGAGACATAAAGACACTAAAAGATTGTTCATTTTCTATATGGTAGAGAGGGCTTAAGAAAAGGCCTGCAGCTTCACTCTGTGAGAGAAGATTTAGTCCACACCAAGCTCGGTAAATCTGGAAATGCGTAATTATTTCTGTTTAGCCCTTCCTTCCACCCTAAAACGGTGTTTTCTGGCACCGAATACTATACTTTTTTTGAAAACGCTCTCTGAGGTGCATATATTTGAAAACGGCAAGTTCGCATTGCAACGTGGACAAGGAATTATAATGCCAAATTATTCAGGTAAACATAACTGCGCATGGAAAAAAAACAACAAAATACACTATACATAATACTGTGTGAAAATGATCTAGGCATATTTCGGGCTGTGCGTTTTTCATTGCTTTTATTTATTTATTTGTTTATTTATTTATTGTTTATTTATTTATGTATCTATGACTCATTTGGTTGGTTTACTTATTGGTTTGTTTGTTAGTCACAATTCACCATGGTCTTCCTTCATATGCATGGACATTTGTTGAACATGCTATGCTAGTCCATGCCATTCTTTATGCAAGGGGACCTTCGGAACTTTCCTCTCAGGGCTCCTGGGTTACCACCTAGAACCCAGAGACCCAGAGGCCGTTTGTGAAAATTAGCCCCTGTTGCCATGGCAATGAGCCCCGCGTGCCTGTCCGGTCTGACCTGAAGGCCAGCCAGCCAGCCCAGCAGTGCTGGGAAGGCATGTGAGCCCGTTACAAAGCAGGAATGCAAGCAGAATAATGACTCACACCAATCTCCTCATCTGAAAAAAAAAAGGGTGTTGAATAGTCGCTGAACCCTCGGGAAAACAGGATCTGCTGAGCGTCGCCTCTTGCCGGAGACACATACTGTCAGTGAGATGGACGGTTCAGTCCAAATAGGATCACTCAGTGGTATTTTGTATCATATTGTCAAACGAGTGCAATGAAAAAATCACATCACAGTGCTGCTGCTCAGTCCATCTGTTTATCTACATTTAAAGCCTTAGCCTTTTTCAGGGGGTGTCAGAAAACAGCCAGAGAAAACGAAAGTGCACAAAAGTGGTTCCACTTTCAGAGAAACGGCCCTGTAAGCGTAAATTCATCTACAAACTAAAAACCACAGTGTCGAGAGGACTGGCAGAGGGAAGTGGTTTTAAACACCGGGGAGTTGAGACAGTGAATTTGAAGAAGAGGGCTGCGTGTGAGAAACAGTGAAGTCATCTCATTACCTGTAGTAATGAGTAACTCATATTGATCCCTATTTTTGTTCTCCCTCTTCCTCCATCTTTCTCTGTTTCTTTCTGTGCTTGGACGTACTACTTGTCCTCTCCAGAGCTGCCTAAAGTAGAAATTCCCCAGAGTTCCATAAAAATTGTATCAAGTGCAGGGGGACGTAGTTTGATCATTTTCGAATCCATTGCACAAACAGGAAGAACATCCTTGGTGCTGATAGTTTTACAGGTCTATGAAAAGACAAAGCAAACACAATGACACCTTACAATGTAGGGTGTTTAATTCCCCATAGCAAACAGCATTTCACTCCACACATCCTGGAGAAACATGTACAGTGCTTATTTTATTATTCTCTTTCTACATGTGATATTAACAGCTGGACGAGTTCAGTTGGACCAAGTCCATTCTTGTGGTTGAGAAATCGTGGACACAGCTGACACTTAACAGACCCTCAAGTTTATCTGTCTGTCAGTTAAAGTGAACAAGGCCTTTTTAACTGTCCACACTCATATCTCTTATGCTGATACAAATGCTGAAACCACAGATAAAAATCGAAACCACTTAGATCTGTAGTCCTTCTCAGGTTCCACTGTTCACAAAACACAACCGAGCCTCTCTGCAAACAATTTGTCCGTACAATATGGTTTCTAAAATGTCGTAAACCATTTGTCAGGGCAGTGGATGATGGTACTGATTAGGCTAAAAATCAATAAGGTCCACATGTCAGTAAATACATTAAAAGCGATGGGCCAGTACTCCATCTATTTAATGGTTGGTGTTCAAATGTGGAACGGTGCATTTGTCATGCTATTTTACACCTGGTGTAATACCGGGTGCTTTCACTAGTACCTGGCTACACCAATAAAAGACGAGCAGTTAAAAGGACTTGGGCTCTTTGTGATATGCACGGTTTGTAGGGCGAACATAATGCGCTGTGGACACACCACTGCTTGGGGTGAAGTTTCTACTAGAAGTTTCTATCAGAAACTTTACTGCCAGCTGAGATGTTTCCATGAGGATGTTTCTGTTTGGAAAACAAGTCCAATATTTGGACTCAGCACCACTGTCAGAGAGATACAAAGTGATCAACAAATAGAATTTCAGTAGATTTCATCATATTTAATGAAACCTTTCCTGTGAATTGATTTGCCTTAAGTGCAAACACATTTTGTGAGGCGATTAATATCAGACATAGGGAAAGAGATGGTTTAGAAGGTTAGATTTGAATTTATAGTTAGACCGAACTGTCTGCCCTGGGAACAATTTTTAGCCCATGAAAAACATCAGTGTAAATCTCAGGAACATTGTTTGCTTGCAGTGGACCAAAAAAGGTCCAAAACAACCGTGTAGTGTCTGAAGACTGTCTGTCTCTCTGAGCTCAATCCCAGATCTTGGGCAAGTTCTCCAGAATCCTCCTGCGGTGAGAAGGATTGGACACCCCAGCCGCACGTAGGTCTTCTTCCGTGATCCCGCTTTCAGAGAGAGAAAAGCCGAAATCTATAAGTCGATCTAAGAACATTTACTTTCCATAAATTTCAAGAACATTCCTGTCATTCAATCCGAAGAGGGTGGCAAGCCTCATGATTCATTTCTAGTTTCAACCATTCCCTCATGTAAGACAAGTAATAAAAGCGTACCAGTCCTCTCACCTGAAATAGTCCAGGTCATCCCAGCCGTTGAGACTGAGGCCAAGTGTGTAGCGCTGCAGGCCCAGAGTTGTGAGCAGCTCCTGGACAGTCTCTGGAGCCCCGTGCAGAACATCCACCTGTATAGAGAACCACACACCACACGCATAATCTTTTATATCCAGTTTTAGTAACTTATTCCAAGCTGAGAGTCAGTGACCTGAAACCCGCTTGATGTCATCATATGAAAATGCTAAAAAAAAAAAAAAAAGAAAAAAAAAAAGTTGCTTGCGACTCTTTAAAATCATTCTGCGTCAACGCTCAACGAACGAAAGACTATAGGCATCATGAGACCAACCACCCACCTCCTTCTCCCAGCTGTAGCTGCCTTCTGCTGCAAAAGCATAATCACATCCACGTTCCCTCTGCTTGGCAGTCCTGCGGCTGGAGGGGTACTTCCTGTGCACTGGTAAGAAGTCTACCTCACTCAGTGACTTAGCAATCTGCAAAGCGGTGAGTGAATTATCTCCAGTTGTTGCAGGGGGGTTCTCTGCAATCCAAGGGACAGAGGCCTCGCATAGGGAAACCCTGGTAGGAAGGTAGGGATAAAGGCTAGGTCCGTTACGTGACGAAACTGGCCGTTCCTGGTGCAATCTGAGATGTTCCTTCTGACCCGGCCCCTTGTGGAGCCTCTGCATGTCCCGAGTAATGACAGACTGGTTCACATACAAACTACCCAGGGGTTTAACTGGTAATACAGTCTCCTGAGTCAAGCTGCCCTTCAGTGCTGACGATTGCTGACACTGTTTGGATTGAGAAACTCCTCTTTGGCTGTGCAAGACATTGCTTTGGTCTGGTCCTGGGAAGAGCTGATAGGAGGAACCAAGCAGCGGTGAAAGCTGCCGGTCGCAAGAGGGAACGTAAGGGGGCAGGGACCCAGGAATCTCAATCTCGGTGAAGTCAGACCTGCGGGAGGATTTCCTCTCCTGGTTGCGACGACCGGCCACCCTGGGAAGCTGGAGTACCGAGTCTCTGGACAGCACCACATCAGACTCTGCACAGGGGGGCTGGTCCTCCTCCACTTTGCGTAAGATTGGCACCCCCTCAAAGATGAAGTAGGCTGGGTTGGTGTAGCTGTTTGGGGCTGACGGCCTTGGAGCTGACGGCGGTCTGAGCAGCGGACAGAAGTGAGAGTCAATGCCAAAGGTCTGAGGGTGACGGGGTTGAATTGTGACAGATGGTGACATCATATGACCAACAGAGCTTAGACACCTGTACAAATCATAGACTTTGCTCTGACTCACCGGGTTAGGGGTGCTCGAGTAGACTGCGGAGACAGCCGGCCCCTAACCAAGCCTTTTTCATCCTTCTCAAAGCAAAACCACTCTGCAGGAGGCAAAAGAGACACCGGTCATGTGACTGTTCCACAAATAAAGAAGACAGCAGTTTCAAAAGTCTTTGGTCTGCAGACAGACAGACAGACAGACAGACAGACAGAGAGACAGTGTCAAACTCACACCGAGAGTCTCGCAAGATCTTCAGGATGCATCTGGACAGGGTCACCAGGGGGGTGCCAAAAGAAGAAGCAGAAAGACAGAAAAGAGAAAGAACCAGGCACAGAGGAACCAAAAGAGGAGGTCATGGAAGATGCGCTAAAGAGGGGCCACGAATCAGGAAGTGACAGGAGACTGGCAGAATGAATGAAACTAGGTGGAGACGCGACCAACCGTAGATCCTCTCTCGTGTCCGACGGCGTTCTACGGGTACATGGACTTTGACTCGCCCGCGTATGGAGCCCATCTCTTCGCCCCTGTGAGTCAGGCAGGTCTCAAATGGCTCGGAGGTGCCTCCTAATAGGGAACGCAGTGCCACGCAGCATTCACCTATAACAGCAGAGTAATTCTGTTTGTCGTACCTGACTGAACTGAGGTCCATCCCAACCCAGTTCTAAATTCAACCATTCTTAGAGGAGACACAAACCAAAACTGACAGAAAAAAAAAAAAACTGAAAAAAGAAAGAAAGAAAAAAAATGTGAAACCAAAAAAAAAAAGCAGAGTTGCACAAAAAAAGGAAGGTGTTAAGACACACCATAAGACTCAAACCCGTCGCATGACTTAACAGAAAGCAGCAAGTGCTGGTCTCGAAGGTTTTCCATGTCTGAGACAGTGGGTTGGAGCTAGAGAACGGGACAGAGAAATATTATGTGCGGTGAATTGAACTGGCAACAACTGAGCTGTACAGACATTACAAGACTAAATCTAAAAAAAAAAGTGAAAAGGCAGGATCAATTATAACTGGATAATTTTATAATCTTTATTATATATGTTTTTTGCTTTAAAGGGAAAGGTGCAAACCTTGGGCAACTGTTTGGGGGACCATCCCAGTTTCAGAAACCCCGGCACATCACAACTCTGTGAGTCATTCTCGGCGGAACGCCGACTCTCTTCACAGGAAGAGGAGAACCAAAAAAAAAGAGGAAAGAAAAATCACTATGAGGAACTCCCATGTTTATCTCATGGCCCCTCGACGCTGAAGCTGAAACAAAGCAGTCAGTTCACAAGACTTCTTCCCAGATCAATTTCAGCTCAACAACAACAACAGTAAACAAAAAAAGAGTACCTTCAAGGCACCGGGAGTGAAACTCAATGAAGAACTTGGCCTTGCTGGAGGTTTTCACTATCGCCTCTATTGTCTCAAGTTCAATCCAGGCCCTGTCCAGACCACAGCTTGGGTCTGTATATACAAGCAGAGTGAGAAAAATTCCACATTTGTATTATGACGGGGGTAAACAATAAGCTGATGGAATTTAAACTGCATGTCTGTATAGTTTGGCTCTGGGTGTTGGAATGATTAATGATTCCTTCATTTTGGTTTTGTATGTCAAAAAGCTGTGCTGAGACTCTTAGAGGAGTGTTAAATTATTTAGGTACCACAATAGGAGCTGTGTGTCAATATAGTCTAATGAAAATATCTGACAGACATTTCTTTTATTGCTCTAAAAATGAATCGAATTTTTTGCAGAACTTCACTGAGGAAAGACTTCTTCCTAAATAAAACGAGCGACCAGCGAACTCCTAGTAACCCCAACAATTATTGAGAAATCGTCCATTCAGCAAATTTACAAAAATAAAATGAGGGAAGGGTGAAGAAAATCTTACATAATGTTCAGGGCTATCTTGTACCTCAACCAAAAATCTTGGTTTTGTAGTTTCTGATTTCATTAAAAAAAAAAAAAAATTGGTTCTAGAGTTTGTAATTTTCAAAAAGAAGACCCCTAAAATAAAAGGTACCGAGCATTAATTTTCTTTTATTCTTATTTTTGAAGTTTTGTAAATGTTTGCTTTTTGTGTTAAATTTGCATATGTTCAAAAAGTTCTGAGCTGGTCCAATTTTCCAGCAAAACCGAACCGTGGTTTAAAAACCAAGGCACAAACCGAACCGTGAATAGGGTCAACCATTACACCTCTAACAGCATTTCAGTGAATTAAGAGTATACCCGAAATAAACATTGAATATTTAATAAAAAAATATATAAATAAGTAAATAAATAAATAAATATGTTTAAAAAAAAAAAAGGTGCAAGTGGATTTGGGCTAACTATAAATGTTTATGTTTGATTTAACAGCGATGACTCACAAATACACAATCTTTATCGAGCACCCTATCGCCTACCTGCTTTAGAGTTGACTGGTGACATCACTCCTATTTGGAATGTTGCAAAAACAGGGGAGTGGTCACTGCTGAATATGTCATCAGTGCAACCTATGGGGATGAACAGCAATGCAAAGTAAGTTTCAACACTCCCTCAGCCAATGGGCTGTGATTTCTCTTCCCTGGGACAGAGCCCCTTGTGTGGTGGGCAAGATGTACTGCGAGAGCTGGGGCTGTGCACATGTGTTCTGAGAGGAATGAGACAGACAGGAAATGACTCTCATCGTGGGCCACAGACCAGGACCGGGGGTGAGTACAATTGTATCCTAAGAAAACCTTACGGTAAAACATGTACAACGTGACCGCAATCCCATTCCTCAAGGTCTGCTGTAGAAATAACAGTCCAGTGGTTTACTGCTTTCAAAACGACATGATGAACTTGAGAGAAATATTCACATCTTATCAAGGACAACTTATTCTCATCTATAGCCGCTTTTATGCATTACGAGAGCCGCACACTTTCCTCCACGGGCTTTGGTTAGTACAAACATTATTATTACACTAAAGGGCAGGCTAAACTTACCATAAGAGGTACAGATGATGTGAGTCTCTGGGTAGGACTTCCATAGCACCCTATCACACCATGAAGGCACATTGACCCGCACCTTAACACACATACAACAGTTATCAACATCAAATGTTTGCACGCACACGCGCGTGTGCTTATTTAGTTTGTGCTTTAAATAGCATTGAATAGCAAACAGACTACTGTCGATGTCTTAAAATCGTGGGCTGTCTCACTACCTATTTATGGATATTTGGATATTTTGGAGTCTGCCCCAGTATGGCCCCTGTGCATTGCAGTAACTTAAAATAACCACAAGGTGCACCTGCAATTATACACCTCCTTTTTTTTTAAACATTGCAAGTTTCTTCGCTTAAAAAAAACCCAGGATGACGAAAGTAAGCAGTCTCACCCCACTTGTCTTGTATTTCTGCCACAGGTAACAATCCCTGGAGCCTCGTTCGTACCGGTAAGTGGGCGGAAACATGATCTTCTCCTCCTCTTAAAAGGCAGAGAGAGAGACAGAAAAAAAAAAAACTGCGTTAAAAACTGCGACAGACTTACATTCGGTCGTACTTGCGAAAAATACCATTTGAGATAACATGCAAAAATTCATTCTATCCAGTATCCTCTGAAAGGATCCTGCTGCTGATGCTGCTGCTATAAGAAAGAGAGGAGAGGAAGGCGGATCTTACTGAAGTTAAAGAAAGCTTTCCTCTTATGCCTTTCACGGGTCAGCTGGTCCGCACAGATAAGCTCATCAAATTCTCTTTTTGACACATGTTTCAGAATGTCCTGCGGAAGACAACAGAGTGGTCTCACAGACATGGTCTTCCGCGCCAAGGCTTAGCCCGGGCCGTGTCGTGTTTTCTTTAAAGTAGAGCAAAAACTAGGTGCTTCAGAGATATTTATGACATCACAAGGCCAAAAGTGCTTGTGAGTTAACCATGAGAACCACACTAGAGTCAATTCACAGTTTTTTTTTGTGAACCATGAGAACCGTACGAGAGTAAGTACGCAGTTTTTTTTTGGGGGGGGGGGGGTGTTTTGATACAGTGGCTCTGTGTGAGCTTAATAAGTAATGCTGTATATAGATAGTATATAGAGAATGCCCAGTGACCTGCACGTCCAGGTCTAGACGATAGTTCAGATCTCCACACCAGAAGAGGTGAGTGAAACGTAGACTGATGTCAAAGGCATTGAGTTGTCGATCCCCTAACGACAAGAGCCTTAAAATGTCCAAAAAATTCTGGTTCCTCCTGGTAATGCATACAGACATATCAACACCATGTAAGTGACAAATCAAGAAATACCAAACACAGAGAGAGACAATAGCATTAAGTGACAGATGCGGTGGAGCATGCATGTAGTGCTACTTCATCAGTTTATGACTGTATGGCTATGGTGTCACAAGGTCGTTTGACAAGATAACGCTTATTGGATGAAGAGGAAAGCTCTAAGTATGCTTAAATTTAAAGATTACTGAACCATTTCAGCATGCTATGTTTACTTAGAGAGACACAGGGAGAGAGAGAGAGAGGGAGAGAGAGAGAGAGAACAGGCAGGCTGAGTGTGGAACGGGTGTGTGTACCTGAGTGCTTTCTCACTCCCTGAGGTCAGATGACAGTTCACAAAGCCCAGAGAAGTGCCGTTAAAGAGGAAAGAGACACCCACTGCCCCTTTGTTTCCTGCATCCATAGAAACAAAGCCAGTGAACTTCTTACATAAATAATCTGTTCCTCTAATTACTTAGGTTTGCTTGGCTTGGCCATGAGTGAATAAGCAATTAAGTGCGTGTGGTGTGTGTGTGTGTGTGTGTGTGTGTGTGTAAGAGAGACAGTGTAAGAGAGAGAAAGTGAGGGAGAATGTGCAAAATGCTGTACCAAGCGTGTTTCCCAGGCCGGTCTTCACACTAGCTGTGTTCACATGACTAATTCGTTTCTCATGTTCTGGCTTCACAAACACTGCCAGCCTAATGTTCCAGAGGGACTGTAGTGCCACCTGCAGGACATTCACATACAACACAGTTTCATAACGGCCAGGATCACACACTCCAGACAACACAATCCAAAACTTCAAAAAAGAACTATACCAGAGGTTAAAGATAGACGGTATGGTGAAATAAAGATAAAAAAAATGGAGAGATAGGGTGTGACTTCCAGATAAAGGCCTCTGTGTACATCTACTACATCTATTAACCTAATCTAATATATAAGCACATTTTAGCAATTGCTTAACGGTGTATTGTTACAAAGCTCATCTATATTATAGGAAAAAAGTAATTACTAATCAATTTAAAAAATTCACCGTAGAATTACAACGTGACCTCCTATATACTGAACTTGCACTCATAGCTTACTAGATAAACTGAAAGAAAGTGACTAAGAGCAAGGGAAACAGGCAGGTTTTAAAGTGAGAAGGCAGAGAGTGAAAGTGGGAAAAAAAACAAAAAGCAGGAGGACGCAGGGAGACACAGACCTGCTTAAAGTCAATGTTGGTGACGCTCCTGAGGGAGGCCTTGATGTGCTCCGCCCACTCTCTCTCTCCCTGCGGGTTGTCCTGGGTTCCCAGGGCGTAGATGTCATGAGGCAGAACGGCGACGGACTCATCCGGAGTCCGACCCAGGCCACAGCACGTCACCCAGGACTGCAGGTTACGGGGAGGAGGGGAGCTCCCTACAACCACACGAGTTTACACAATGACGTCCACCGACCTCTCTTTCTATTCTCTACTCTATTCTCTTCTCTTCTGTTTTCTCTTCTATTCTCTCTTCTGTTTTTTTTTTTTGTTTGTTTGTTTTTTTTGCAGATGAATGCATTTGCTCAGATAGCGTGACTGAAATTGTACAAACCAGTGATGCTCAAATCTTGTTCTGCTCATTTCCATCACAACCGGTCACCGTGGTTTCTATTTAACTGTACACACTTGTTCTTTTGGTAAAAAAAAATTCAACCTCCGGTTAAGAGGTGACAGTAAATATCCGTTGTTTGGATTTGGCTACCACTGGCATAAACACCAGAGAAGAAGTTTTCAAACTAATCTCTGCTCCAGACATCCAAGGTCACATGTTCAAATATTCCTGAATCCCTACTGTAAGTCTGAGAACTGTAGTGTCATAACCCATAACACATAAAACACGGGTGAGTTATGGTCTTTTGTCAGTAATACAGGAAGAGAGGAGGGCTGATTTGCCGTAACTAGTCCCCGGAGTAATGAAGCGTAGGCCGGCAGCGCACACAAAGCACAGAAGACATATGTAAACACACACAGACACAAAGGAAGTGTTGTTGGACTGTTACCCATGTTCCACGTGCCGACAAACACAGAGATCACTTCTGGTTCTCCCTGTGGGGAGTGTGTGGTCTTCATCAGCTGAAGGAGTTGACAAAAAGCCTCCCGCTTCTGAGGATTAACATAGATTGTTATTTTATTATTATTATTGTTGTTGTTGTTGTTGTTGTTGTTGTTGTTGTTTTATTATTATTCGATTTTTTTTTTCATAGGTGTGATTCTCAGAGTTACACTTTGAATGGAAGGTTGTGACACTGTGGAGTTTTTTTTGTTTGTTTGTTTATTTGTTTTGCTTTCGGCTGTTTTTTTTTTTTCATTCACTCTTTCACCTTCGTGCTCTCAAATAGCAGCTCTCTGGGGGGATTGTGGTGACTGTCAACCACCATCCTAAGTTTGGCCGGGCTGCTCTGAAACTTCACCAGCTGCAGAACTAACACACACACACACACACACACACACGCACACACACACATACACAGACACATACATACACACGCACGCACGCACGCACGCACACAGGCACACATACACATACACAGACACATACATACACACGCACGCACACAGGCACACACAGACACACGCAAGGACACACATACACACGCAGGCACGCATGCACGTACGCACCCATGCACACACAGACACGCACATACACACATACACAGACACATACACACGCACGCACGCACGCACACAGGCACACATAGACACACGCAAGGACACACGTACACACGTACGCACCCATGCACACACAGACACGCACATACACACAGAGAGGGAGGCACATAAAGAGAGAGAGAGAGAGAGAGAGAGAGAGAGAAAGAGAGCGAGAGGGGGGGGAGAGAGAGAGACTTTGGATTTAGAGTGGATTTTAAATGATGCATTCAAAAATGATCCTAATTTAAGAAACCAGTTGTACATCTTTATTCATCGGTTTAATAGTGTGATAAATAGAATCGCTGAGATTAATTTAGCTGAAGTGCTGACTCACTCCTGTCATGTGTGATGGTCTCCACTCCGAATGAAGCAGGCTTACTGTCAAACAGCAGCACACCAGTGTCCACATCCACTGACACTGTCTGCTTGCCATAACGAACCACCTTCACCTGAACATGTATATATATATATATATAATGCATGAATACATATGTGCTTATTGTTTCACGGTGCCTTACACCTGCACACTAAGCTTCATGAATAAAAGGAAAGCTTCATGGTGCCACTGTTACCTGAAAACTGTGCACCGGAATGGGCTTGGCATGGATTTTCATTGGTGCTGCAGGTTCAGGGGGAGGAGCTGCCTGCACACAGAGGTTGTGATTGGTCACTGCCTCCTGCAATGCCTTGAGTACCTGTGTAGAAGCAGCATGTATGAAGATAAGTCAGAGGATAAGTAAAGAATTGAAGATCTGAGCTTCAAATGATCTGAGCTTCAATTCTCAGATCTCAGATCTATACCAGTCCTTTCCAGGCTCACAGACTCTTTACCACTGTTATATTAATCAGTGTAACACACCTACAACTGTACAGATATTTTATCTGGGAAGTTGAAATGCTACACAGACTATATTGTGTCCTGTTTAAATGTCATCAGAAATTCCTGGTGTGCATATTTTTGTGAGCTTCATTGCATATGTGTTTGTGTGGTGTGCGTGTGTTTGTGTGGGGGGTGTGTGTGTGCGCGCATTTGTGTGGTGTGTTTGTTTGGTGCGTGTGCGTGCGTGTGCGTGTGTGTGCGCGCGTGCGTGTGTAAGTACATGTACCCTTTTTTCCAGGGAGGACAGCAGGTTACACAGGGCTGAGACTTTGTGTAGCAGATGATCGAGGGTCTCCTCCGAAGCCTTACACATGTTCTACAGAACAGAAATAACCAAACAAAAGCTAAGACAACACGTCGCAAGACAAGAGAGACGGAGCGTTTGAGATGAAGCCCTCTCACATTCATGATGCAATGATTCACAACAAACAGGATGAGACAGGTCCAGTGCATTTCACCTTAATTTATGTAAATGATTCAGTTTTGCAAACATGCAAAGCGTATGGTATTGGCGCACAAAAGTATAAATACGCCGGCGCAGTTAAAATGACCTACATACAAATACTGCACCTGTGTTTTGAGGCACGGAAGAGGGCAGCTCGGATGGTCAAAAACTTTAGCCAAAGTCTCCAGGCTGGACAAGGTCTGGTCAATTTCACTACAGACAACAAAGCAAAACAGAATAAAATAAAATAATAATAATAAAAAAAAACACAGATTTATTTTAACCCAGGACCTTCAGCTTTATTTGAGATTTGGAAACTATTCTGAGGGACATAAGATCCGTTTATTTTGTCACTTTCCGCTAATGCTTTAGTCCAATTTCGTTACAATGCAGTGTTGAGAGCGCTCGAATACATAGGGCGTATTGTAAATATATTCGTTGTTACACTAGTTACATTAGAGTTCTAGTGCTGTGATGACGTCTAGTGTTAGTGCTGTGATTCTACAGTTGATTAACACAGGGACTAAACAGTATCTGTGTGTGGTGACGGAGCTCTGGTGGACACTGATGGGCTTTTGAGGCCTGCTGTGGGGTTTACGGTACCTGTGCAGGCCTTGGCAGGCTGTGTTGAGGACGCGCTGTAACTGGTGCAGGCTCGTCCCTCCTTTTCGCAGACTCTCCAGGTCAAGCATGATTTCTCCGCGCAGATACTCCGTCAGCAATCCAGCCATCTCAGACGCCGCACTGCCAAAAACAAAACGGCTCGTCTCAGCAGCCCGCCTCCATCATTGCGCATACACACATCCAACAACACGAACTCTTTTCCCACAAAACTAAGAGAACATTTTTAACAAACTTTTAGATAATTGAGTGTCAGTAAAATGCTCATATGGGTTGTTTCCTAACAGCTACCTCAGTACACAATGGTAAAACCTATTAAACATTTTTAATGCCCAAAAAAAAGAAAGAAAGAAAAACTGAGTACTAACTGTACCTAGGTACACTGAGCTCCTGCAGTCTCTGCAGTAGTAATTGAGGGGCTGGGGAGAGAGGAGTGGGGTGGCCTGTAGGGGGCGCTGTAGCAGTGGTAAAGGTGGTGGAGTTTGAGCTCCATGCAGCCCCTGGTTTTTCATCATCACCATCTGGTGTAAGCAAAACAGCACCACCAGGATCAGACGTCACGGAAATGAGTAATATATA
Source organism: Chanos chanos (assembly GCF_902362185.1). NCBI lineage: Eukaryota > Metazoa > Chordata > Actinopteri > Gonorynchiformes > Chanidae > Chanos > Chanos chanos. Next base: position 53,395,268 of record NC_044496.1, on the reverse strand, counting down.
GCATAAGCTGTGTGTGTGTGTGTGTGTGTGTGTGTGTGTGTATGTAACCTGAGCTCTCATCTGTGGGCTCTATCTCTCGCCCCACTGGATAAAGCAGAGGTGTGACCAGGCCTTTGTGGGGGTGCTGATACCCTTGAACCAGGTCGCTCAGAGTCCGGAAACAGTTCACCTGAACCCCTTGAGTTGTCTGGAAGTAAACAAACACATCCGGCAGCATAAAGTACAATTAGAGTTGTCAAATTCCACTCCCAAACGCTCTGTTTCAAATTCCCCTAAACATGAATTCGAGTATTCAAAAGTGCCTCGACCAATATTGCAAAATAATCATAAGGTTGCCATAATTCAAGGCTGAGACAAAATAAGTGGGGTCAATTTAAAAGGTACTTATGCTTTTTTTTCTCTCTTTCTTTCTTTTTTCACTTTGAAGTACATGATGTATACATCAAGACGACATCAAATACCCGCACCCTGGCACACGGTCAGATCGGCAGATCCCACACACACACACACACACACACACACACACACACACACATATTTGGGCAGCCCTGCAAATAAAACAGCCAGCTTCCTGAAAGCTTTTTTTAGCAGCTAAAATTTTCAGAGCATGGTAGAAGAAACCAGTTTGGCAGGTATTATGTGCACTGGTTGCCAGAAAATCTCCAAATAGAAGTCTTTTTTTTCAGTAGACTGAGAGGATCTCTTGAAAATCGATTAAAGGGAGAGAGAGAGAGAGAGAGAGAGAGAGAGAGAGGCAGACTGGAGTACGAGGAAAAGCAGGAGAATAAACTTGGAAAATGGCTGCCTCTCTTCACTCACTTCCTAATCTAAGGCCTCTAACACAGCTCTTAAAGGCAAGCAAAACAGTACGAAACAAGGGACCCAAAAAATCCTATTTATACCACAGCTTCAAAATTTACATATTACTGGATTATTTGTATATGTATTTGGGTGTTTGTGTGTGTGTATGTGTGTGTGTGCATGTGTGTTGTGTGTGTCTAGAGGTATGCTGATATTTTGGTACAGGGACGCACACAATAAATTTTCAAGCCATCTTTAATTTTGTTGTTGAGTTCATCGTCTGTGTGATTAACGAGAACCAGGTGTTGGCTGTTCTAAAAGCCCACATTGGCACTGTGTGTCTACCCCAAACACGAACACCAAAACCCCAAGCATGACAAACACACGTCCTTACCCTTACGACCAATATCGTACATGTGTACACATAAACATACGCATACTACAAGAGGTGTCCATACACACGTACACACGCGCGCGCGCACTCACACACACACACACACACACACGCACGCACGCTCACACACCCATTTCATCCATTCTCTTCTGGTCATTGACCCTGCGTGTGGGTGGCTATGGAATCTGTGTGAAACACATAATTTACTCAGTGTTCTTCTAAGGTCATTCTCCAGACATGCGGCCACATTAGTGATGTGAGCTCAGCAAACCCATAACGGAACACAAGCGCTACACTGTTTCTTCCTCCTTCTCTGGTTTCATGTTATTCAATGCATAAAAAGAAGGCAAAATGTCAGGCATTTCCATTGTCTTGCTCGCAAAACAAATATCACAAAAAGTTTCCAATGTGTATGTCAGCATGCAAAGCAGCACAGTGACAACCTCACAAACTTGCATATGAGTGACAGAAGCAGTCACTCAGAATTAGCACTGAAATCTTTCCGAAGTAACTTCAGATTTCAAGGTTGATTTTTTTTTGGTTTAGATTCTCTCCTGCGTGCATGTGTATTGTATCAGATGTGAACGAATCATGCGGGGACACTTTTGTCTGGATGAGCTCACCTGGACGGCCAATAATCCTTCGGCGTCGGGAAGGATCCGGTAAGTGTGAACGTGCCGTTGGAACCTGAGCCAAAGACAGAAGCCCTTACTGCCCGCAGCACAATGCAAATACAACAGCATCAGTGTGACAGAGTAAATACAGTCGCAAGAGAGATGCAGAGAAACAAAACAAAACAAAAACAAAAAAAAACCAAAACAAACAAGTTATGTTCCGAATGAGAAGACAACTCAAATTTCTGTTTGTCTCATGAGACCCTTGACTTTACAGAGACTGTCTGGGGGTATAAATGCCGCGGTAACGGTCAGCATTAGACCAGATACAAGTGCAAGGAAAGCAGAGGAAGTAAGAAGAGAAAAATAGTGACACAGACGGGCAGAACCAGTGCTAACGAACAGGAACAAACGCTAATGACCAGGAGCAGAAGCGGGTCTGCTGCATCATGATCTAAAGCTACGGCCTACATTTTCGACATAAAGTGTCTCAAAAGGAAGTGCTGAGTTAAATGTAAAATGTCAGCAAACTGCATTTCATTCAATCAGTTCAAGAAGATCCCAAGAGGAAATTAAGCTTCAGCATTTTTAGTTACCGAAAACAAATGTGAGAGAGAAAAGTTAATTGGCTAGAATGTGTGTGTGTGTGTGTGTGTGTGATGGAGTGAGTAAGAGAGAGAGAGAGAGAGAGAGAGAGAGAGAGAGAGAGAGAGAGAGAGAGAGAGCAGCATGAGGCACAGTGCTCAGTCTTCAGGAATGTCTCTGGCGGCAGGCCGCTTTGGAGAGGGAACAGTGCGGTCACTGGAGCTCATTCCCTACTCCAGGGGCCGGGGGGGGGGAGAGGGTGTCTGGGGCCTGAATAATGCTGACCCAGTGGGGCCCAGCAGGGATTGCCTTAGCCTGACAGTGGTCTCCTGTCGCTAGATCCACAGAGCCCTGAGAAGGACCAGAACATTCTACCCAAAGCAAGTGCCCAATAGAACTATTCTGAGTCCTAGAATGATCCCTGGCAACCATCCATGAGGGCTTGATGGGGAACACAGACAGAGAGACTGGAAAATCTATCTACACAAGCATAAATACAGACATCAGATTTTCAGAGTCATTAGTCCTCTTCTGTCTGACTGGGACTTCCTGTTAGATTGTGAGGTGTGTTTTGTGTTTAAATGTCTAATAGCATTATTGTGAAGTGAAGCCAATAAAAGTCCCGCATGGGGTGTGGTGAAACGGGAAAAACACATAGAATTGGGGGAAAAAAAACAGCCATGCGGCCCGTCTTACTGTAGGCAAATAACAAATGAATGACTCATCCACCGTTTCTTTCTCTGGGGTTCTACGATGTTAGCATGACGCTAGTTTTAGAAACATTAGTGATACAGTTAGCTTTCAGGCAGAGAGCCAAAGCGTGACCTCAGCGAATTCTGCCAGTGAGCCATACATGTGGCTGTGTATGTTTATTACTCACAGTACACAGAGGGCGTAGGCTCCCGGCACCGACTCACTGTCCCTCACCAGAAAGCTCCCATCTCTCCCGGCGTGGGCAAGTAGATCCTCCGCCAGCACCCGACTGATATCTCGGTGGTACCATGGCGCAGTTGTCATGGCGATGGGGTATGAGTCAGTGTTCAGAGTACTGTTGTGCAGTTTCCCCCCGGGAGAGGGTTCCTAAAGCGTCCCCTCTGCGTCCCAAATTCAAGAAGTAGTTTCTACCCAAACGGTTTCTCCAAGTTAAAAGGAACCTAAGCAAAGACCATTCGCAAAATCCACCTCATTTGTCGTACTTTCTTCAAAGCTGCTGAGACTTCGAGCCTTCATCCTGCCGTCAGCAGAGGAATATGAGTCTGTCAAGCATCCTCATCCTCGCCTTCCTCTTCATTTGTTTGTTTCAGACACAACAAGTCTAACTCCTCTTATGAGTGCTGAGACAGCATATTCTGGTCCTACAGTCACATCTAAGGAGCTCTGTTTGCACTGTCAAGTGTGTTTGCCTTCCCACGAGTGCATGTGCGCATCGGCGTGAATCTCTAGGGCGGTTGGTTGTCTTCAGGATGAAAACTGGACATCAACTCAGATCCAAGACTGCGAGAGGATTCCGTGTAGTTTGCCTAAGGTCACTCACAGGACTGCGGGGAGAGGACGGAGACACAGAGGAGCACGTAAGGCCAATGAGATGAAAAATTAGAGAAATGAGATGATAGGACAGCCTCACCAAACACAGTAACAATCGCTGCAGTGACAGACGCACACAAACACACTCACACACACACACACACGCGCACATTCAAACATTCAAAATAGCCTATTGTGTCCGTCTGTCAGCACACCATATGCAAACACTAAAGAGAAGAGGAACCAAGAGCAAAAGCTAGACTTGGCAGATACAACTGAACAGTGGTGCGTAACCACCACAATCTCAAATGCTTTCATGCTTTTCCACTCACTTATTTAGCCTTATATGACTAAGGGGAACACCCCTCTGAGAAGTCCAGCTGAGGTATGCATCTCCCACCACAGTGCAATAAAATACATCCACAAGTCCAACGACAAGTCCTGATGGAGCTTTAACGTTACCTCCACGCAGGCCGGGGAGTAGAGCGCTAATTGTCCCCGCCGTGTGATGTCCTCATGGTGGTAGTGGACTGTCACACAGGAGTTTGTCTGCAACCCGGTGACTCTACCAGAACACAGGGCAGACACAGGAAGTGACTCTCCACTCCAGATGGCAAGAAAAGGAAGAGAGAAAGTGAGAAAGAAACATGCACTCGCAGAGAATTCCTCTAAGTGACTTCACTTTATCACTGGTGTGTGAAACCAAGCCCAGGCGATTGAGTCTTCCATCTCTGCCCAGTTTCTGGAACGCTCCGGAGCTAAAACAGAGTCTAACATGTACAGACATAAACACGTACTCTGAGATGGTCTCTCAGAAAAAAACAACAACAAATTCCTCGGTCTTCTGTTTCAGTTTGCCAGTGTTTCTCTCTCGTGCTCACTGTTCTTTTTCACTCCTTCTCTTGTTTGTTTCCCAATAGCTCTCTCTCTCTCTCACTCACTCACTCACTCACTCTCTCTCTTTCTCTACATGCGTGTGTGTCTGGAAAGCGAGCGGAGCAGCCCCTTCCATATGGATATGATCATCCCCCTCGTTTTGCGTCTAAGTTTTATCCTCCCACAGTCCTCGTCTCCCTCCACCCCCTCTTCTGTTCTCCCTCTCTGTGGAGCTCCGTCTCAGTACGAGCTGCAGCTATGCTGCGTTGCCTCTCTCTCCCCATTCAGCAGAAAAATTCAACTAGGCACAATACATGCACACAGACACTCACGCGCGCGCACACACACACACACACACACACACATATAACAACACACATTAATGCAACTCCACGCCCCACTTCCAAACTTCTGGGGAATTTTTTGTCTGTGTGGAGGCTATAAACTCTTCATTGTTTTTCCACTCTAATGTTATTTAGTGGAGGAAGTTACTGTCTGCTAAGCCCCTTAAGGCACCCACCCCGTTCCATGTTGTGCTCTCTTCTCCCTGCTCTGTTGTGGAAACAGAGCAAGGAAGGTCACGTGAAGGTACAGGTTCTAAGACGCATACAATAGACCTTCTGACGAATGCATTCAGCTAAATATTTTGACAGCAACCCCTCCCCACTGGGAAAGCAATGTAAAATGTCATATCTCATTACAAGAACACCAACAAAGTTCTTCAGCATTTCACTCGATGGAACATTGATAAAGCCTCATAACGGCGCTTCATAAACAGCTAAGCAGTAGATCAGTGAGATTTTATCAAAAGAGGATTAACCCTGTCTGGTAGACAGATAAATGAACCACATCATCTTCCCATGAAGGAGAAAAGAAAGGTTTAGATGGAACATGGCAAAAAGAGAACACAGGAACTACTGAAACTTCTTTGTTGTTCAGAGATGAATGAGAATTCTAGGCATATTCAAAAGAGCTTTCAAGGATTCAAATTAAGCTCTCATCAAGGGCTGAACTCTCTCCCAGGAATCCCTGTAAACACTTATGGACAATAATGTCTCATCAAATACGCAGCAATGAAAAAAACACAAAATTCATTTAGGAAGTGTTTGGATTATCGTGTCCTGCGGTATTTATAAATTCAGCTGTGGTAAACTGACATGCTAACGTCACAACTTCAAAGCATTATTTTAGGACTGTTAGTGAGCTTCCATGTGTTCAATCACAACCTGTTTCCCCACCCCAATTTTGTCATATCACAAAGCCTAACAAACCATTTAGGTGGATGGGAAGTTTCCACAACAAAATGAAACCAAGATGTTGAGTTTGCATGGGATGTGATGAAATATGACGGTTCCGAGAGGTATGATACAACTAATCCGGTAATGCCATCAAACCACTACACAAAAAAACCCCAAAATGATGTTTTTTTTAAAACCGTGGCGTACACTGAGGTGGACCTCAGGGCTTCCTGGATTAATCATAGTCCCTCAGTAGCAGATGCTGTGTAATGCATGTTAGCAATACATGAGAAAGCACTGTTTCCTGCCTTTATCCTTTTCAGTGCGCTTGGGGTCACTATCCAGCTTGAACCGTGGGTCAAAGTAATTATACCCGGAGGACACTGAGGGTGTTTAAAGGAACTCCATCTGACCTGGGGTTGTGGTTGGTCAAGTCTTGGCCTGTTTCACTTGTCCTGATTGGCTAAGCCCTGGTTGGCGTTAGGGTGTCAGGTAGTCAGGGTCATGTTCAGGTAGGTTTAAGGAGATCACACACTTTCGGTGTCAGCTCACGCTGGAGGCATTATGAGCATCGCTTGGATGGCAAAACACCCCAGTTGTCTGCTTATCACACACTCACAGCTTCATCCTTACAGAGCACATTCAAAGAGAGTCGTAGGGACTGTTGAATAAACGGCTGGTAAACTTAACTGACAGTTGGGACTAATTACAAGACTCTGTGCCCCAGCAGTCATGGCTCTTTCAGATTGTGTTTTATGAGTTTTAATGAAGCTTGTGGGACGTACCATTATTATGTTAAAAAAAAAGACAATTATTTAGCCATATTTTATTCAGTAACGCTAAGAAGGTCCTCATTTAGCCAAAATGAAAAAAAAAAAAAAAACATGAACGTGCATGACACGCAAACCAAATATTTATTTTCCAAACCAAGGAAGAAGTAAATAAACAAAGAAATGTACACATTAAGTCCTCCACCCTTCCCACAATTCCGATCCAACTCAGAATGTGTTTTGCTGACTCTGGTCCAAATGCTGATTCAGTGAATTTTTGTGAAAATGTGACTGTAAATGCAGTCAATTACACAAACTCATATTTTTTTGACAGCGCTTCACGACCCTTATTAAAAATGAACTTAAAACATTTCACCAGTGGATAATTCCAGTGCAGGGGTGGGGAACCATTGGCCCACAGGCCACAGTGTAATTTCATTGCATTTGGGAAATTTCAGATGAAAGAGCCAAACATGGCGCTGCTATTAAAATTTCCACACATTTTCCAGGCAATGAATGTGCAGTCTTGCACAAGTATATGGTGTAAACCTTACTTTTACTCGGTGCCATTGTTGCAGCATTTTTCACAATCTGGCCGCGTAATTACTAGCATCATGTTTTTCTATAAAATCAGTAGGGTGGTGTTATGTATAATAGTTATATTGATCACAAACACACTTGAAAATTTTGGAAAATTTCAGAGCCAGGTATAACTGGATAGGCCCACCTCACAAGCATTTAGTTGCAGACTTCTGGTTTTATATAAATTCACAACACATGCACCACGATTTGTGTTAGTGTTTAAAATTAACTTGTTTTTTTTTTTTTTTTTTTTTTTTTACGATTGTCACTGTTTAAAATCTGCCTGCCCTTCTGATTCTCAGGACTGAACCTCAAAATTCTCCTGTGAGTGGCAGCATCATCATTGCTAGCAGATATAACATAACTGATCACACGGAAGCAGCATCAGCTCTCGCAAAACATGTTAGAATTTTAGCTGTTTGGCTTGGTTTGTCTGTTTGTTTGTTTTTAATATAATGTACGTCATTCTCGTTTCATTCGGTTTTGTAATAGGGCTGAATAGCCCAGAAAGCATTCATTGAATCACCGAGCCCTGAGACCCCAGAGTTTCTCCACTGGCTTGTCAGTGTGTTTCACTTTAATATTTAACCAGCCGGTTAACTTTGCCTGTTAAACCTACAGTTAAAATGGGCATACATGTAGGTAGCGAGCTAGCCTTCAATACCTTCAGTGTGGGCACTACAGCTTTGTAAGTAGCGGTATCCTATTTACAAAAGATAAATCATTTAACTTTTGATTTACGCCTTTGTGTAACGTAAGGTCAGTAAACCATAGATGTCATAATCTATATATTTTATATTTTTATATCTTATGGAAGAACAAAGTTATTCTCACTGCACTTTGTACAATATACAAATCATACAAAGTGCAGTGAGAATAATTCATGCTAGCATGTTAGCCCCCCCCCCCCCCCCCCCTTCTATTTTTCTACATATGAAACAAGAAAAACTTCTATAGGCTTCTTAAAGTTCAATTGCTAAAATGCAACATCGTCATTCTTTGGTGTTTAGATGTGACTTTTTATGTTTTTACACCACTTTGTGATGTAAATATCAGGGTCAAGAGCTCCATGCCCTAGAAAAAAAAAACAAACACCCGTTATCATACTCCACTATGACCAGTGTTGGTACTTCATATATTTTGGATACACATCTTAGCTTATGCCTTTTATTGTTATGTCTTCAGTGAAGGAGGCAAAGCCAAATAATTCACAAAAAGATTTCAGAATAATCTTAAAAATGAAAACAAATTTCACAATAAGCACAGACATAATCACAAGGAACACGTAACATTCACACTGTGAATAAATAAAAAAATTAATCTATTCATTTATAAATTTGAATAATGTCCATCCATCAGTACTAGACATATGACACTCTGGTGCCTGGTATTGTTGTCTGTCTCATCTTTGAAAATGTCATGTGACAACTCACAATAACAGTTACATTATTTACCAGTTGACTTTTTAAGAGAATGAAATTTTGTGCCTAAGGCAGACAGAAACTTGTTAGAAAGCTACTCAGAGTCCAAATCCATGTCACGAGGTCAAATTAGACTTTGGCATGCCATCTGGAGGGTGTGCTCAGTCTTTACACAGAGCCAAATGTTTGTGCGGCTTCCTCAGACTTAAATCTGCTATTCTACCCTGATCTGATCGGCCCTGTGATCCTTGGTTTAAAAACTTTCATGATTACTCTCGTCAGTCAGAACAGGGGTGATCTTTATCTGGGAGAGTTTTAAAAAAAAAAAAAAAACCCAGATTTTACAATGCTTGGTCTGTGATAAAGATCAAAAGAATGAAAGGTGATTATTTTTTTTTCACGGAAAGATAATTTATTTCTCAACAAGTACAAATCATTCAGACGAGAGTAGGAATCTTTATCTTTAGTATTGTTACACAATGAGTAGAGTCACGGATTCAATTTTCAACCAGCGACCGCCTCACGACCACACGATCATATGACGAGATCTTATAAAACAGCTTTTCTTTACCTGTAACAGATTTACATAAAAGTGTATATTTCAGACCAACAAACGTAACAGCGGTCGTCTCAGACTGATTAGTAGAACACATTCCTGGCTACAAATGAAGCGTGAGAGTACAAACTAATCAATGTGAGTAAAAACAACGTTCTTACATCATTCTCATGGCATCTATCGAACTGTAATAAACGCACGTACTAACCTCTTGACCAAAAGAGGTACACGAGCCAGACTGCCCATGTCAAAGAGCAGCTTTGTCTTACGCCCTTCAAACCAATTAGAGGAACTATAATAGCGACAGGGCCATAGAATGTGATGTATTGTTCTTAGTCAGGATTGTCCTTCCTATCTTGGGTATTGTTCTAAGATCTGAAACAAAGAGGGTAAGTAAGCCAGTTACATCGTCCAAAGGCTAAAAATGAAGCCCTTTGTTTTCAGGTGGTACCAGCTCAGGACACCACAGGACACACAAACTGAACTGAAGATAGGCCAAGCGGTTGGATTTTGGCGTTGTATAGCTTGTTATTTCTACACGTAAGGGTCAAATTAATGTTAAGACTTTGTTTAAATGTGCTGAATTGAACTTTATTTAAAATATTGGTATTATACAAACCCCTCATGAAAAACTCAATTTAAATGATTATCATTCGTAATGTTGTTGTTGCTGTACGGACATAAATAAGTGCAGCCGATGACATACCCTCATAAAGAACGCATTTCACAGCAAAGCTCAATTTACTGCATGGTGACGACTTTCTGCTAGCTGTCTCTTTGAGAATTACAAACATTTTTCTAGAAGGAACAGGTTTTGTCATTCTTGCTATGTGACCAAAATACTCTAAACCATGTACCCCTGAAAACCTTAACGGTATGCCTGCTGAGACAACAGTTGCTCTGACTGTTGTAAGAAAATGGGTGACGAGGTCTAAGTGTAGTCTAAACGCAACAGAGGAGTTTGTCAGCTCTAGAGAGCAGTTGGACTCTCTTTTGGCAAATCAACTGTTATTGTTACCCTGCCCTCTTGACTCGTGGCAGGAGGCCTCACTAAGGATGATCCTAAAATGGAGATGCTAAAGTCTGATAGGTGGAGCCCACGTTTTATGCAAACAACGGACAAGACCTTATTATTACATTCCATTTAATCCAACCATACGCCACTTGTCGCTGCAGTTCATATTGTATACTAAACACTTAATCCCTTTTAAACCCCATAGTTTGTTTATTTTTACTCACGTTGTTCCCCAAAAAAAGCACAGCGTTAATGAGGTAATAGGATTGAAGCCAAAACTAGCGCTTTGTGTCAGGCTGGGTAAGCCGAAGGGAGGGTAGTCAGGGCTCGGTATAAAGGCGGAGGGGAGAAGGTGGCCCGGCCGCACTTCCTCGGCTCTCAGGGAATACCAAAGACAGATTACAGGCACAGCACAAGAGGAGACACCACGCCAACACTGACGCAGAGGGTAAGACCAGCCATGCTAATGGCGTTAGCCCGCGACATAGTGACTGTTAGACAGTTGAGTGTATTGGAGCAGAGTGCATGTTGGCAGGCTGGCAACAAGGCACAGTCAGTTAAACTGGAAGGCAGCAGCTGATTGGATGGAATGAATATCATTTTAATGAAAGTATGGTGGTATATCCAAGCTGCTCTTACATCATACTTATAAATAACTGCTTTTTGTTAGGAATGAATACTAACCAATCAATACTTCATTTGCTGGAATACGCGCACGATATAAAAAACTGCTGTCACTTCTCATACAAATATCTATAAAATCCCTTAGATCTAACAGCAAATGTAATTTGATTTATCCAGAATTTGGAATTGAAATGTAGTTCAACTCATTTAATGTTAACAGTGTTGGTTAGCGTGAGTGATCACACACACCATGGACCTTGCTCAATGAGAGTGGTGTGTCATTTCCACTTACTATTTTTCCCACTGAAGAGTAACATAAAGAGACACATCGTAGTTAAGAGGGAGTTGAGCAAAACTGGAACAGTACCTTCATAGTACCTTGGTTATGCATCAGCAAGCAAAACTGAGAGACAGAGAAAGAGAGAGAGAGAGAGAGAGAGAGAGAGAAAGAGAGAAGGGTGATGAACAGAAAAGACATCAGAGGAAAAAAAAAAAGTTGTACTGTACAGAGTCTCAGAGCAGAACAAGAACAGCATCATAAAAGAGACTAACAGTTACCCGCACGACCATTACCTCATATTGCATCTCTCAAATATGTTCTTAAATGTAATTTTATGTCACATCACAGCAATGCATATGATGGATCCTCACTTATGAATCAGTAAGGATCCATATGGTGAATCCATATTCAAACTCGAATCTATATTCTGGTTACATTCGTAAAAGGGTATTTGTGAGATGATAGTAGATGGGGTAACAATATTATGGATATTAGTCCCAAACTTTTCAGTCTTGAATCTTAAACTGTCCTGCGTTATGAACTGGGGTGTGTTATGAATATTACTGATGCTGTTGCTGACGTATATCTGCATAATCATAATCCAGTGCTTATGGATGCTAAGACTTACAGTTGGGATGAAAAGAAGATCCATTCAGACACAACAGACAAATTCTAATCCTGGAGAAGCTTTTGTCTTAGGTTAAGCAACACTTCATCGCAATGTTAATCTCAGCCTCCCAGATTAGCTCTAGATTAGCTCCTAAGGATTAAAATCTTTGATCGCCGAATCAACATTTGCAAGCATTTTAATCAAAACTGCCCATGATACAAATTGCATGACTGCCCTCTACTGGTATACTAATCATATTATTTTCTCTTTACAGAAATCCTTCTCTGACTGAACGCAACCATGTCAAAGTATGTATCCTGTTATTAAATTAAATGAAATATTTTGACTATTCTGCAAAAAAAAAAAAAAAAAAACTTGCTTAATCCATGTTCAAAAATCTGATTATCTGCTATCTGTGAGATTACTGAGATGTCAGATCTAAAGCTCCATTTAGCACTATCTTGGAATTGTTGAGACATTTTATGATTTGCCAAAGTCATTAAGTATTTATAATTAAATACCTTTAGATCCTGTATTTTCCACAGGATGAGATGTATAAAGGGTCTTTCAATGTCACCGGATAACCAGATTGTGACAAATCCCTCTTAGAATGGATTGACTGGATTTACAAATGAGTTTAAAGTAACCAAGCTTAGTGTATGTGGCTGGCATATCACTTCTTGGAAATTAAGCGAGGGTTCAACAGCAAAGTGTCAAGTGCCAACAGCAAAAAGTGCATTGGAGTTACATCACAGAAAGCCTACGCTTTTAGTCTCTATATTCTGTTTGAACCACCATTCTTCACACAAAAGCCTAAAAAAAAGCCAGTGACAGATTCTGATCCTGCATAATTTGAATATTCTTTAAATCAAATCTGTGTGTTTATTTCAGGGTTTATTATTTAACCAATGACCAGGTCTGTGTGTGCTTTTAAGCATAATCCATTAGTCAAGCTGACCAAAGTGAATGATTCTGAGTGGGATGCGAGGTGTCCATGTTAAGTGTCCAGCCATTGGCTGGTATTGCATAATGTGTGGTCTCAGAGAGAGGCCAATTCACTTATCATGCCAAGAGCAGCTGTACTACAGCAAGCGGCTACTAATCCAGGGTCTTAGCAGCAAGCAAGAAAGAGCAGACATCTCGCCCTGTAACCGAACATGACAGGGAGACAGTCGGTGCTAGTCACAGTCAATTAAATCAGCGAACACATATCACTATGGAAAGGCAATAAGTAATCAGGGTGAGTGCAGATATTCACGTAGTAATGCCACTCAGCGAAATTACACTGAGGTTGGTCTGGAGGAAGGTAGATAGTGCAGGTGTGGATTGTGGTTCCACTCCTCCATCAGCGTGAAGGGACTGGTTTTAAGTAACGATGGTTTGATAAACTGCTGTGAAAAGTGTTTGGTCTAACGTTTGCCTCTTTGCTCTCCCTACGACAGGGTCTTCAAGAAGACCAGCGGAAACGGCTCAGTAAGAATCAGCTGCTTTTACTGTTAATCAAGACACACGCAATAACGAAGTGACAGTGTGGAACTTGTTTTCTGCTCTCAGACATACTAAAAGTGTGTTGCATTCATCAGATTTCTCCTCTTCTTTCTCATCTCGCAGATTGCCCTCTATCTGGGAAAGAGAGACTTTGTGGACCATGTGGACAAAGTTGATGCCGTTGGTATGGCTTTGTGTGCTTGTGGAAGAAAGCGACTTCGTTTTGTAGAATTCCTTTCAGAGGAAAAGAAAAGTCGATGATCAACCCATTCCCCCTCTGATTTCATAAAAAGCAAATGATCTTTTTGACGATCGATATCTTGGTCATTTTTTTTTCAGTGTAACTATCTTTTTAAAGTATAGATATTCAATACTAATGTAAGAAGTGGTTGTGAACTGTGGGTACAACTGACTTGTGAGGGGAATACCTATTTCTGTCGTTTGTTTTGATCTCCAAAAATTCTGTTTTCAGATGGGGTCGTCAAGGTTGATCCAGCAAATCTCGATGGCAGGAAGGGTAAGCTAACAAACAAATACATTACATTGATACCGATTCACCCATCACGTCACTAAGTTCTGTGAGGGAACTTGATTTTTCCTCTGTTACAGTCTGGGTTCAGCTTGCTTGCGCCTTCCGCTACGGGCGTGACGATCTGGATGTGATTGGACTTTCCTTCAGAAAGGATATCTGGATACAGCGAGTTCAGATATACCCTCCACCTAGTGGGTCCACGCCACCCAGCACTGCAATGCAGGAAGCCCTTTTGAAGAAGGCCGGGGACCAAGGCCACGCCTTCCTGTTCAACGTACGTCATCTTGAGAGCTCCAAACGTTCCTGCTTCTAACCGGATCTGGGCATGCTCAGTGTTACTATTTATAACATTTCATTTCACCATACGACAAATCAACTAGCATCCTGTGCATTACAAGCATCATGAAAAAAAAAGCACCAAATTTAAAAAACAGAAAGTGGAAAATTGGAAATCCTGGTTTTCTTGGCTCTTTTTCAGATTCCCAATAATCTGCCATGTTCAGTCTCCATCCAGCCTGCACCGGAGGATGCTGGCAAGGTAGAATCATACATCTGTCTCTCCCTCTACCTCTCTCATTCTCTCTGTCTATCCTGCTGACAGTGCTTACCCCTTTATTTCTACAGCCCTGTGGTGTTGATTACGAAGTGAAGGCCTACATCGCACATGAACCAAACAACATAGATGAGAAAATTGATAAGAAGTATGTTTTACACTATGAACAAATTAAGAGTTTGATAGTGCTTATAGCGCTATAGTGAAATCACAGTAGCACAGAATCTGGGTCATTTAATGTAAGAGAACAGCCAAAATGTTACTGATACAAATATACATTGATGATTTAAAGACATTCTGTACCCAGAAGTTATGAAAGAAATTCATAACCGGGGTCGCTATAATTCCTCTCCACATAGAGAGAGAAAAATCCTCATAGTTTTAGACTAACTAAATAAACTTTTTATTCAACCTGATATCTGGCAGTGTTGTTTCAAAAATGCCCCCCCCTCCTTTCCTCTCCCTCCCTGTAACTTTCCTCAAGGGATACCTGTCGCCTCATCATTCGAAAAATCCAGTACGCCCCTGAGAAACTGAGTGAGGGACCAAAAGCTGATATCACCAAGCAATTCATGATGTCAGACAAACCCGTTCACCTGGAGGCCTCCTTAGAAAAGGAGGTATGTTTTCTTTATCATTTTTGACGATGGCAGTAATGCCACCATGTCCCGCATACCACATGATGATGGAGGTATCGTCGCACAGCTGAAATCAGTTATTCGCAATTTTTTTCCTGCTTGTTCTTTTCAGGTTTATTATCATGGAGATCCAATTCCAATCAAAGTGAAAGTAAACAATGAATCTAACAAAGCAGTGAAGAAAATCAAAATCACCAGTAAGTTCATCAGAGGGCAATGCAGACAACGTAGACATGTCATAGAGATGAATGATCAAAGAATACTGTTTCTATTATGTAAACTCTGTATGTGTGTTTGGAAAGTCAACACTAATCCAGTGCTTTTTTTTACATCAGTTGATCAGACCACAGACGTTGTGCTCTACTCTGCAGACAAATACACAAAAGCTGTTCTGTCTGAGGAATTTGGGTGAGTTTCTTTTTTTGTTTTGTTTTTATTTTTTTTGGTGAAAATTTCCTTTCAATCATGCTGACATGCAGTCACGTGCAGTGCTTGAATACAAACAGCATTTGTCAGGCTTACCTTTCCATAGCTTATCTAATGGTGCAGTATGAGTCATACGCATAGCTTTTTGTACCCCCCAGGGACCAAGTGAATCCAAACTCCACACTGGAGAAGGAGTACAAACTCACTCCTCTACTGGCCAACAACAAAGAGAAGCGTGGTCTGGCACTGGACGGAAAGCTTAAGGATGAGGACACCAACCTGGCATCAACTACAATGTCAGTCAAATCTCTATCTCAAAATCAAACAAAGCTTTACTGTCCCTTTTTATAGATGCGCTATACTGTTTTTTTTTTTTTTCAATCATCGGCCATTACTGTCACAGTGGCTTGTTTCAGTACCGTTACTGAGAACTCAGTAACTCAGCTTGGATTCATTATGCTTGGCTGAAATCTTAAGGTACTGATAGACAGGTTACTGAGAGACAGGTTACTGAGAGACAGGTTACTGATAGACAGGTTACTGAGACGGAACCATCCTCCCGTGGATTTAATACACTGTCTCAGAGGAGAAAAAGAGCTTTAAAAATGACTTTAAAACTTGGTGGCGACATTTGAAAACATGTTGAAAAATCAGTTAGTCTCATGAATGAGGCATGAATAAGGTTCACAATATTGAAATTAAACATCTTGCTCTCTCACAATGTTTTTTAAATCATTCGGTCTCTAAAGGCATTTATTCTCTGATACCTTCATCTCACTCATTTCATTCAGACTGCGACCTGACATGGACAAGGAAATACAAGGAATTATGGTCTCCTACAAAATCAAAGTTGCCCTCATGGTAGCCAGCGGAGGACTCTTAGGAAGCCTTACAGCCAGGTAACGGATACTTACTGCTCGCTAAAGAAGAACTCAGCATCACAACAGGATGTCATTCAGTCTCTAAGAAAACCTCATGCATGACTCTGTCCTACTTTTTATGCTTCTCCACAGTGATGTTGTTGTTGAGATACCCTTGATGTTGATGTCACCAAAGCCTGCTGGTAAGCTTTCAGCCTAATGTCACTGTAAATGCCAGTGCTTAAAAGAAAGAGAAAGAGATACACCAAATGGTTTTCCATTGGTGTTTCTATTTAAAAAAGAACAAAAAAAACACATTTGTTTCTTCTCTCCTTTCTATTTGTGCTGCCTCTCAATTGTATCCCCGGAATAGATGTGTAAGTACAGAGTTATCATTACATCCTCAACACTAAAGTCTTTCTATAAGAATATTCAAATTTTTTTTTTTTCTCCTGTGAAACCGCGACATTTGCAGCAAAGGTTACACAGGAGAACAGCCCCAGTTATAAAGGCAGGAGTGTGCTCATGCTATATAGTACTTCTAGTAGACTTAACAGAAACTACTGTACTAAAATCCAGTACTAACTACTTTTTAATTATATTATATATGGTATGTTACATCATGCCTATATACAGTACTGTTGAAAGATCCGATCACTGGCTGACTGTGGAAATCAGAGTAATGCATTCCCTCTTCTGTTATTTCCTTTTGTACTGATTCTAATTTTCCTGCTGGAAAGTAGGTTAAAATACTCAAGCAACAAATTAACACACTTCAGGATGACAGGTGTTATTATTATTAGAAACATCCAAAATAAGGTCTGCAAACATAGAGCTTTATCATCTTGCAGGATGTCTAGTTAAGCAGTAAAGTGTATTGGCAATAATTTCCAGCAAGACTAAAATGTGACTGAAATCATAGTAAACAAATGCTTATACCTTCTCTCTCTGCTTATGTTTTCTCCCTCTCTCTCTCTCTCTCTCTCTCTCTCTCTCTCAATGTCTTAATCTCAGCACGGATGTCAAACTTGAGTAGATTTCCCATCAGAGGATGATGAGGGAAACAAGGGAGCAGTGAGACCAGTAGAAGTACACACAGAGGCAGAGTCCAGACTCCTGGCAAGCTCAACTTTGTGTATAAGGCATAGATGAAATGCACTATGAAAATCATAAAAGTTTTGTTGTTGTTATTGTTGTTGTTGTTGCTGTTGTTGTTGTTAGAATAGGCTCAAATATCTAAGTATATAAGTAAACTATTTTAAATGTCACAAATATCTGTGCAAGATAAGAACTGTGTTGTGTCTCAGTACAAACGTCTGTACTTTTGCATGTCAAGATGAACTAATGTTGGTCTACTGAAAACGTTGGTCCCTGCCTGTTTTCTTGAAGATCCTGTAAATTTTATTTTCTTATTTCTGCCTTTACTAAGTGAACTCAGCATAGGTGTAATTTAGCTTGTTTCTGTGCCTGAAACAGTGCTGTACTCTGGAAGGAAACTGTTTGAGTTAATGCAGATTTGCAGATTTAAGATGCACAGTAAAAATCTTCTGATGTTGTCTACCTATTTACCATCTGTGGGGAGGGGGCTCTGATGGTTATTAAACAAATAAAAGTGGTTAAGTGTCTTGGTTTTTATTTTGAAATGACAGTAAATATAGGTAAATGTTTATTGCGATTAAAATACGATTTGACTGTGTTTCAGATATTTTATACCTGATTTGATCATCAAATTTGAATAACATAAATCTGTCTGCCTGGTTAATGTTTCCTTGACCTGTGCGGGAGATGAGATATTGTGTCCGTGTCCAATTTAAAGCCAGCATTAATGTGCCAATAAACAGAAATTCGAAACTGCAGTTGGAAATACTTCCTTCTCTGGAGTATGAAAGACAATTCGTATTCACATTAGTGAGGTGACGACAATGTACTTATGTATTTCTCATGAGGGAATTATTAAGTACAGTAAGTTTTTGTTTCAAAAAGGGAAGACGGGTGTTTTTTTCAGTAAGCTATGTATAATCACCGAATGTCCGTCGTTGTAGCACTCCGTCGGTGCGTGATAGCGAGCTAATTACAGAACAGGCAGGAGTTTATTTTCTATCGGATTCACGTCAACTGCACCCATCCATTCAGCTGCAGTGGTTTCTCTGACTCAAGGGCACGTAGCTGGGTAGTCGGAGCTACACCAGTGGCGAGGTAAGATGGCTTGAAATCAAAACAGACATGTGTGAGATAAACTATACATTTTGCGGAGACTACTAGGGCGTCTCTCTCGTCAGTGTAAGGACTCTGAATGCTTAAAACTCAACCATGAATCAAAAAATGAACTAGGTTGTACAAATTGAGGATATGGTGTAATGCGTCACCCGGTCTTACTACATTCGCTAACAACCGGCTAGTTGATCAGGTAGCTGTAATAATTTAGTGAAGTCGTTGAAAAATTACCGGATACAGATGAGTTCTCTGGTACTTGTTATCTTTGTGACCACTTATTTAGACGTTTTGTCACTCAGATGTATCCGGAATCATTTTAAATACTTAGCAAGCGGAAGAAAATAGGAAATGTGTAGCTTGCTAATCCAATGTATGTTGGTGACCTAGCTAGCAGTCGCTACTGTGTGCATTTAGATAAAATATGTGACCGGAACTTCACAAACCAGTCGTAAAAACAAATAATGCGTGTCCAGTTTGCGTGGTAACTGTGTTAATATATGACACTGCAACGTTACGCGGAGTGTGTTTTCAGTGCTTACAACTGTGTGGGTACCTTTCTGTAGCATCCGCTGCAGGCATAAAGAGCTAGTTAAGCTAAGCTATAGTATCGTAGCGTAGCTCTGCAAAAGCCATTTCTATATTTCCCATGATGCCTCACAAACACCACGATGGCCATTCTATTGCTAGTGTTTAGGTCACGTTGGCGTTTGACAGACGGGACGAGCAAGCTCTAGCTTGGTTTTAAGTTTTACCAAGGCAAGCCAGTTTTGCCGACTAACCTTAGTCGACCTTACGGTTAGAAGTGTGCTAATGGCGACATCCCTGGCTGCTTCAAATGGTCTCGACAGGCCGATGGTAGTTGATGATTTTAGACAGGACTTTGAAAGTGAAAAGCAGTGGTCCATTAGACGACACTTCATCAATCAGCATATCAAGAAGTATGGGGCTCATAACGTGAATCGTTTACTGTCTCTCTCAATGGTGTGGGTGAACCACGTTCTCTTGGGTTGCAAGTGAGTTTTATCTTTACTTAAGGCTAATAATATGGTGCATTTAAACAGTCTACCCACACTGTAGTCAAACTGTACCGTGTAACGGCTGCTTTATGGCAGGAACAAGCTGAGCTTATGTTTACTGACGGATTGGGTACTGATGGACCGTCTGGCTTTAGTGGTTGTTTTGGTGAAATAATCGCTTAAAAGCTGTTATGTGTGTTGTGATTAGACGAGTCCCCTTTTTGTTTAGCAGTCGTATGATAAAAGGAACATTCTCTTTAGTTTGTTAGCTCTATGCATTTGGGAATATGGTGTGAGACTCAAGGCTGTTTTAAGTAGGCCTACTAAATGGATGTAATTAGAGTAACTGTAATAGATGTATTTGTTTTTATTTTCTCGATGATAGGCTAGATCCGTGTTACACACGTATAGAGCGTAAATATCGAAGCTAAGGCAAATTAACTGTGGGAAAAAAAGAAATATTTATATATATATAAATATTATAAATATTTTTAAACATTGCAGCTATACACAGTTAATGTTGTTTACTTGTTCTATAAATTGTCTGCTCTAATATTATAGTGACATTACACAATACTGTGGATTCAAAATAATCAATCTGCCAATATGTTATTGACACAGCTTGTTCAAAGCCTCTTTTGAATAGTTTGAAAAATGTATGATGTATGCATGCAAGATATAGTTTATGTATGAAATGACACTCAACGTGGTGTCACTGGGTGTGGTAAACAAATTAGCATTAAGATTAATTCTGTGTAACCACAACTTGTTCTGGTGGACAGGTATGGCCCGCAAGTAATGCAGAAAGTGCTGGAGATGGCCGAGGGGACTCATGTTGGCGAAATGCGCTCCTTTGAACTGGTCCCAAGTGCTGAAGCAAAGAAGAGGCCAAATTCATCTGATGGAAGTGAGTCAGACGGTGCTCGCTTATTTTCTGTATTCACTTCATGACTGTGTGTTGATGTTCTACACCGATTGACTTGTCATACATTTGTAAATCGACAAGTGAAACGAAATAGTGAAGGACTTTGTGTGTGCCGGAGGACACTTGAGTAGCCCTCAGTCTCCGTGACCGCAGTTGTGCCAAGGCACAGACATACGATAGCACAGGTTATTTGCCATTCAGTATTGGATGAAAAATCATAAATAAAAAAAAAAAGTTGAGGGGAAAAAAAAAAGACAAGACAAAGCTTTGAAAAAGAACTTCATGGTCAGTGGCACTCAGCCTGTTAATCGATGTTTCAGCAGAATTTGTGCCGCGGTGAAAGACAAATTTATGAGCACAATAATTTGTATTTATTATTTTCCATGACGATAAATTCAAGTTCAGAATGTAAGCCTTTGCAGCGGTTTCATGTTAATACTACTTGCTGTAATAACAACAGTGCTTTTTTTTTTTTAGTCTTCCATTAAACGTTTCAGAAGGTTTCATAATGTTGGTTTATTTTGCCTGATTTTAGGAGAAGAACCAATGAGAAAGATGCCTGTGTCAAAATTTGGTTCCCGACCGCGATTCGAGCCGGTGCATTTTGTCAGTGGAGGAAGCAGTGGAGGAGGAGTAGGAGGAACTGATGAGAAAGAGAACGAGAAGGAACGAAGGAGGGGTGAGATCGACAATATGAGACAGCTAGAGCCCAACAATCCTCCGTACAACAATAACCGTTCTTACGGATTCTCCTCGTCCTCGTTTGCGAGGGGACCTGTATACGGATCTGACCCTTGCGCTGATCGCAGAGGCAGAGAAATGACGATGGGCAACACTAGCGGCCTAGGCTATCACAGCAGGGGGCCCGTTGTAAACTTCATGGGAAAAATGCAGCAGGACTATTCTGCCAGATACGAGGCGCACAATGCCAGACAGTCAGACTCTTCTTCTCAGCCGCACAGGTTCGACGGATACGGGGGTAGGCCCGGTGGCTGGAATTCTGGACGTCAAGGCCTGGGCTTCGGTCATCAAGACAGACCGTCCTCCAGCAGAGCTTTCAACAGAGTCTATAACAGCCCCGTAAGGAGCACCCCCTCCCCTCTTCCTCCACCCTCTCAGCCCACGCCCGTCCCTCCAGCCGTACTGGAGGAGAAGCAGAGGCTGATCGCGAGAGTATCGTCCGCCATAGCCGTCACCCTCAGAGACCCGGCGTTCATGAGCGGACCCGACACACCGAATTACAACTTCATCCTCAGCCGCAGCATACAGGCTTGTAAGACTAACCCCGAATACATCTATGTTAATCTGAGGGATATTCCGCCCTCTGACTTACCCAAAAACAGAAAAGTGCCCACTGACGGATACGCGTGTGAGCTGAGGTGTCAGAACGTTTACTTGGCCACGGGATACTCTGGCAGCAAAAACGGTGCAAGGGACCGCGCTTCAGAGCAGGCTGTCAAACTCTTCATGAAGCCGGTGGAGGTACGAGTGGTACAGCGCCAGTATAAGCGTAATTACGTCAGCGACCTGGTTGTTTGCCAGATGCAGTCGCCGACGCCAGCTCTCGTCCCGCCGTTACGCAACCCGGAGGACAAGCCGCCCCCAAGCACCAAGGGCCAGTACGAGCCCGACAAGCGCAAACACTGGTCGGAGTTTGTCATAATGGAGAACGCGCACGACGCCATCTGCATCCTAAACAACTCGGCCGCCTTCAACCGAATGAAAATCGATTACACTTTTGATCCGGTCCCTAACAGCAACATATGGCTTTGCAGCGTGTATTTGCAAGACGAGCTGATTGCACAAGCCAGAGGGACTAAGAAGAGCTCTAAGCATGCGGCTGCAGAAGAAGCTGTGAGGAAACTGCGAATGAATCAGGCAGCCCGCCAACAACAGCAACAACAACAGCAGCAGCAGCAACAGCAACAGCAGCACCTTTCACAAGGGAACCAATATGCTGAGTCATCAGGCGGTCGTTACAGCCAGCAGGGGCCAAGGAAGAAGCATCTGAGCGAGCTGGTGATCTTGGAAAACTCGGACAACGCCATTTGCATCATCAATGACACGGCTCAGTTCAACAAAGTTTCCGCTGACTACAAGTTTACTGTGCTGCCGGACCATCGCTGGAAATGCGAAGTCTATCTGGAGGGACAGTATGTGGCCACGGGCATCGGACCCAAGAAGACAGTGAAGCATATTGCAGCAGAGGAAGCCCTTGCCACTCTGCGACGAACTCAGGCAGTGGTGAAGTCCAACCTTCGGAAGGAGGGTAACGCGGACGCCATCTCCCGGAACCAGATTATGGCTCGCTCCAGCGAGGAGTCTATGCGACAGGAGATCAAGGAGGACAACATCGGGAATCAGCTGCTACGCAAGATGGGCTGGACGGGCGGCGGCTTGGGTCGAGAGGGAGAGGGAATCGCAGAGCCGATTAAGGTGAAGGAGCAGTTCACTCGAGAGGGGCTTGGTATGGATATGGACAGGCCGGGGAACCAGCTCACCAAACGAGATATCGAGGAGATCATACGGAATTACGCCAGCTCGGATCGTCAGGACGACCTGCGCTTCTCCACCGAGCTCAACAACGACGAACGCAAGCAGATCCATCTAGTATCCCAGAAATACGGGCTGCGGAGTAAGTCTTATGGACAAGGAAGACAGCGCTTCCTCGTGGTCAGCCGCAGAGTTCACAAGGAACAGCTAATTGGTCAACTTTTACAGGAGGGCCAAGTGGGGAGATATGAGTTGGTGAAACCTCAGGCTTCACACTGACTGGTTATGACTGCAAACACAAAGAAACCTGAAATGACCGTTACTATGGGCAAACCAGATAATTGTCATATTGTGTTTTTTTGTTTGTTTGTTTGTTTGTTTATTTGTTTAATAATAAAAAAAAAAAGTGTAAGATGTATTTTTCAAAAGAAACTATCAGGAAACACATCTGTTGCTTCTGCATTCCTGTAAGAATGATGAATTCACAGCTAGTATTTGCTATGGATACTAAAGACATCATACAGATTTTTTTTCGTTGTTGTTTTTTTTTTTTTTTTTTTTTTACCGACTTCATCACCCCTCTCCCGGTCTACGATATTTGTCATTTAACTGTTGGGTTTTGTCTGCTGTAGTCCTCACATTGGCGCAGTGTGACTAGAAGCACTGTGAGCCGCACATACTATCTTACTAATGTTAGTATCAAACATCGTATCAAACATTAAGGACTGTCCGTCGACATGGATGTTAATAGAGGAACGTTACGGCAGCGCGTGCTCCATTTCCCATCTGATCGAACATTCCACTCCTTCAGTTTTCAGTCAGTTCTCAAGGCATAAGGCCATCTGCCATCCATCTTCTTATCTATTGTAAGTTAAGCACTGAAGTGCAACAAATGTTAAATTATCACCCAGTTAATATAAAGAGAGAAGTATCATTTTTTAGCATATATTTAGTCTGGGGTTTTTTGTTGTTTTTTTTTGTCTTGTTTTCCAGGTGGTTAACAGTGATAATTAAGAAAAAAAGAAACAAAGTTAAATGGTTTCTGTGAAGTATTTTGATTCCCTCTCTCTCTGGTAAATGCACAAGCGGTAACCTCCACAACTTGTCTTTTTTTTTTTTTCTCCTGGTGTATCCTGTTAACCAGTCTGCTTGTTTTCACATAAATAGTAGTTAAACAATAAATTTTATCTGGTCATAGATTGCTGGCTTATGGTTTATTAAAATGAAGTTTTAAGTTCATTCTCTCCTCTTCCCCCTTAAAAGAATTTTTCAGTCTTGGTTTAATTTCACTGTTTTATTTACAAGAAGTGAGAAAATGTACAGTTTCTTACATGGGTTACTAGTGCAAATTTGACACTCTGGAACTTGATGTGCATTATAGAAAACTGATCACCCCAAATTGTTTAAAATGGACACTGTAGTAGAACAAGCATACAAGAGCGTCATGCCCAGGCAGTTGGATTAGTCAGCTAGTTTCCATGTGAGATCGGGAAACAAACGGCACTTAAAATGGAACTAAAGAAAAAGGTCAAGTCAACCATGCAGTTGGGGGGTGGGTGCAAAAACACAGACACACCACAATGAACAGAGGATACATACAAACCAGTAGGTTTATCAGTGCTATTTGGATACATTCTGAGTCCTGGGCATTGTGGCGAGGGCTTTACGTGAGTGACAACACACTCGTGTTTCTCTTGACAATCACCAGAGGGCATCAAGATATGTCTGAGAGTAACTTGGAAAAAGCATGATGAACATAAGCTAGCAATGACAAATTATCATGTATAAGGGTATACTGAATTCATAATTAAAAACAAGAAGAGCCAAACCAAATTTTCTTCACCCTAAACAGATCATCATAACTAATTACAAACTTTTTTTGTTGTTGTTGAAATTATGTTAAGTTACAAATTCAAACAGCTGGCTTTTCCTTGTTTACCCTCATCCACAGACATGAATTAATTAAAAAAAAAAAAATCCAGATAATCTCAGAAATTCAATTGTCAAACAGGAATATTGAGTTCAACTATGGATGAACACAGGTAACTGCAACACAAGCAATCACATGACTCCCGTTAACACCCAGAATGCAATCGGCCCATACAACGGCACTCATAAAAACCAAACAAAATATGATCGTAGGATTCTATTAAAAAAAAAAAAAAAAAAGGAAAGAAAATGGAAGCAAGTAACCCTGGTATAACATGGTACATTTAGTTAAATTATGGTGTACCCTTGTCCAAGAGGAAAATTCTGCAAGAAGAAGGAGACCACAACACAACAGCACTCTAACCTTGCAACAGCTACAGAACAGACAACTCTAAAGAGTAAAGAGAAGGATCGACAACATGGTGTATTTATTATTTTGTTTTTTGTTTCGTTTTTTTTTTTTCTTTTTTCACTCTCTCTCTCTCTCATCGTTATGGTGTTCCTCTCGATTGACGAGGTTGGGTATTGTTCATACTGTGCGAACAGTCAAGGGGGTCAACAATCACGCCAGCTCTGTTCCACGATGGCAGACACACGCTTCTCATACTCTCTCTTGTTCTCCTGGTACAGCTGAGCAGCCTGACTGTTGGCCGGGCTGTTTGGGTTGGGCTCGTCCAGTAAAGACTGAAACATTCAAATGGACAGATCACAACCTGGAATCTCACTTATGACACATAGCAGTCTGAGAAAGATCCAGAATGTGTCTCATGAAAATTTCTGTTCATTACCCACCCAGTCTATGTGCAAAATTTTCAAACATGAGTGTTTTATAACGTCTGTGTGTGTTCATTTATGCTTGATGTTGATAGCATACCTGTATAGAAGTTAAGATTGACGAGACATCATAAGTTGGACTCCAGCGGTTCTGAAGAATGTCCAAACATATACTACCGTCTGCATAAACTGGATGCAGAACAACGGAGGTTAAGGTTTCTCTCAAAATCATTAACAGTCTAAGTTGTCTTTTGGCTATTTTTTTCCCCATGTTTCAACTTCCCACACATACAACCCACAGACACAGCATGCAAAAGTGTACTGATTGTTTTAAAATGTTACAGTGCAGCAGCCTACACACAGCCCAGGTCTTGGCAGCAGTGCACAGACGCACAGATAGTATCTGTAAGAAGAGTGCTACTTACCATTTGGATGAAACATTTTGGAGACAAATCGAACTGTTGGAGGTTTGTTGGGATATTCTTCTGTAAATTCTATTGTGAGTTTGAATGTTCCTAAAATTAAAGAAAAAAAAATATATATGGATAGTGTCTCTGAAGTCCTATAAAGCCAGGTAATCAAAACTTTCTTGATTTTTTTTTTAATCCACTGTTTCACACATTCCATACTCATCCTACACCGATACTGTCGTGTTCTTAAAACACTTCAAAAGCTTGCTGAGGTTAGCACGGAGACTACGTTTATAGAAACAAACACTGACCAAGTACACAGCCATACTTCACATTGTTTCCAAACTAAGGCTACAAACAACAGAGGCTGAGCCATACTAGGTGACGTCCTTTTAAAATTCATCTGCTACATTTAAAGGCTGGATACACAAAACAATGTTCTGTGACATTCAACGAAAAAAAAAAAAAAAAGAATACAGCAGTGCACCTCACACAATCGCACCCCTACCTCGATCAAAACAATCAAGAACTGAGAACACCCTTGGTCTTCACGTATTCCTCACATCTCATACAAAAGTGGCTTGTGCGCCAGCTTCTATGTCGTCAGCACTCCCACAGCTTAACAGAATTAGCAGTAAGGACCATCTCTGTGGCAACAGTCTTGCCAGGGTAGGCACAAATTCTTACTGGTGCATAAGAATATTATAAATCTTTAAAGAATCAGGGCTCTCTAAAGTACTGGGTCACCTTACTCAAAAGCAGCTCCCAATAACAGAAACAGAAGAGCAAGAGACATTCAACAACAGCCGAACATTCAGGTCTCGTCTAAAGCAGCAGCCTGACCGGTGCTACACAATCATTTACAGTGCAAAACCTGATTCCTCACTATTATTTTATAGAACAGTTGCAATAGCTATTCTTACAAATATTCAGCCCTATTGTAAGTTGAACCCATGTCTTTGAAAGTCAATTGCTTACTGAGCAATACAGGATTAACTGCAATGTAATGTTAAGCATAATTCGATGGGTTTGAGACTGTCCTGAGCATGCTGAAAAGTCCGTATTTCAGGTCTAAATAGTCCATTAAGGAAGATGGCCCCATCATATTAATGGACAATATTCTGCACATGAACTGTATATTGGACCTAAAGTAATTAAGCAGTATTGTGATCCTTTCTGATCAGATACATTTGATCATTCTAGCCTTTTTAAACAAATTTGATTACATGTGAACAGTGTCTAAACACTGGTATCACAAGTTTAAAATCTAACATACATGAAATATTGCAAATAGTATGATATACGATTCTGACTGAGGTGGCAGAAAAAAGCCACCGGTCTGCACAGGTAGTACGTTTTTTTTTTTTTTATTTCATTGTTACTTACCATCTTCAAAGGGTGTTCCCTCCGGTCTACGTGTAGGAAAAAAAACAATTATAATCAATAGAATGAATCACTTATTGCAAGTAAAGTGTTGTTTCGTAAACAAAGGAAAATACTTGGGTCAATAATGCTGTGATGATATGCCTAGAAACTTACTAGTATGAAAGCAATTACAGGACATGAACTGAACTGTCTCACAATCGTCAACCGCTAATGATAGGGTAAGAAGTCTCTCTTCCACACCGATACAATACAAACGCTGTGAGATTCTCCCCAGAGAATAAATGCATATTTCATTATGAATACAGAACTTGTTACGAAATTTGAAGAACAGTCTACTTTGTATGGTAACCTGCGCTGATCAAGATAAGGCTATAAAAACCTTTCGGCTAGCGGCTTGACAGACGACAGCTACATTTTTTACTCTTAGGGAACCTTAACGGATTTAATTGAATAGTTGAATTCATACTTACAAGCATCTTACAGTAAAATGTAGCTACGGACTCACCCAAAAATTACTGCATTCCACACCATGATGTTGTTTTCTGATGGGGCTCCGCTAACTCCTGCTGGAGGATCCTCTTGCAGCCTGAAAATAAGTTAGCTTGCTATGTTAAGGCAGACACTTAAAATAATCATTGCTATGCGAATGACAATGATTTGGTAAACGATGTACACATTTCATCTTTGATTTCCAAAAGAAATATACACTAGATAACGACAGCGAATGTTGTTTTTGACAAGTTAGCTAAAATAAAAAAGAAAGTCGCCATGTTTGATCCGGCAACCGAGCGGCGTTAACTGTAGCAGCTAACAAGGCAGTTAGCTAGCCGGTTAGCACCGAACAACCAAGGAAGGCCGAGTATTTTTCCCATGTCGCTTACCTTTTAAAATCTCTCATTAAACGCCGTCTTGCTGGAGTTGACATTTTGCTCAATTCGAAAACAAAAACTTAAACATAAGGTATCGACGATGTCCTTATAGCGGCCTTCAAATTTAGAGTCTAATAAATCTCACTACTAACAGATATTCAGCCAGTAAGATTGTGCGGCTATCTAGCCTAGCTATTTTTCTCAGCTAAGCTGGACTCTAGTGACAAGGACGATACCATTGACATTCACGATCATTTTCATAGGGAAAACCGGATATTCGTATGCTGGGGCAGAAAGTCGTTTCGAGCTACTCAGAGTAAAGAAACAATGGAATGACAAGTATAGCGTTGTTTATGTACGAGTAATAAATATTTTTTATATCGAATATCACATAAAATATTTCCAATGCTGAATTTGTTTCACACACCCCCAAGTAAAGACACGTATCTACTGTGTCGATCTTGCAATACTTACGTCATGTGTTTGGCAAGCTCCTTATGTCTTGCTGAAGAAAAAAATAAAATAGTACAGACAATAGTCGCTGCGGCGTGTACCACAACACATTTTCTCCATGTGAAGTTTGAGAGATTTGTTTACACATGTATTTCATTTCAGTATTCTTAATTTGTACTTGTTAAAATAATCCAAAATTGTGCTGAGTTATGATGTGTGTGGTTGACCTACTGTGCAAATTTCAGACAATGAGATAAGGGAGCACATAAAATACATTTATTAAAGAACTTATAAAAATATAGGTATGATCCACAGCTTTTGTATTAACAATTTCAGGGAGTCACAGCAAATTAGATCAATCACCTCGAGGTGCCTTCTTCAGTTGGTGCGGACAAAGATTTACAATTCCGATTCACAGTTCAATATATTTAAGGATAATGCCACCAAAACGAAATTTGGAACAAACACATTAACAGTAGTGGAGAGTGAGCTTACAACCAAATCTCACAAGTTCACACAACTATAAATCAAGCAGAGTGGCGCAGCGGAAGCGTGCTGGGCCCATAACCCAGAGGTCGATGGATCGAAACCATCCTCTGCTAAGATAGTCTTTAGGTAAGGCTCCGTAGTTCAATGGTTAGAACAATGCCCCTTGTAAGGGGACGTGAATTAAATCCTTGCTAGCACCTAAGAGGAGTCGAATTTACTGAATTTCATTGGTTTTGTACCTGTACCCTGCACAATGACAAAATTGAATCTAAATGCTTTAATTCAGCCCTTTTAATGTTACGTTACTTTATATAAGTAATTACACGTTTTTGCAATGCACCACCGAGTAATTTGAGGAATGCTCAAGTAAACAACTGAAAAATTATTTAACTTTAAATTCAAGAGATATCTTTGGCAAGTTCCATCTCTATCATATACAGACATGCAGTGGAATATTACACAGAGTTAAGTGCTCATACTTTTAAAATATCACAGTTCTAAATGACATGTATGCTTTATGGAGCATTAAAACCACAATTCACCAATGGACATTATACAATGTCCTTCACAGTAACATTAGCTATAACGTTGAGAGCAGGTTCTCCAGGCAGAAATTCCCGCAACAAGAATGAGAGCAGCATCTAGAGACGGAAAAATCATGATAAAGGATTAGAATATGCATAGATCCAGTGCCAAAAGTTCATAAAATATTTTTGCAGGACCAACAAGATTAACCATATTGCCATGTAACTGCCTAAAAAATTTCAGTTCGTCATACAGATCTTAAGTTATGTCATTGTAATACTTACATAAACTAACTTCTTATTTTCCTCAGTGTCTTGGAAAATCTTAAACACAGTCTCAATCTCTGTCTTCTTGATGACAAAACTTGAACCTAAAAAAAAAAAAAAAAAAAAAAAAAATCAATATTAAACCTATTACATTTTTCTAATGGTTTCATTAGGTGAATTAGCCTATATCATTGTGTCTTAGACAATGCTGAAAAATGTATGCATACATTTCGCCAAGATGAGCTGATGAGCTCTGTGTTTTGTTTCATTCTTCTCCTCATCACTCCGTGGTGGTCTTGGTGTCTCAGGTGAACCTTTTGGCCACTGGTTTTCACAGAAGGTGTCGATGTACGAGGCTACCTGTGCCTCTGTGGGGTTCATCTTTTTCATGAAACTGTTCACTTTCCTATTGGGAGGCACAAATGTAAGACTATACGCTCATATACACTCCTATTGTATTTACAAATCAAGGCGGTTTTAAAAACTTACTTTTTTACCAATGGCATAACTGCTTTTAGAAGGGAATCAAATACGCGAAGGATGAAAGAATTTCCTGTGAAGATGAATGAAAACTGAAAACTGAATGTCAGAGTCACCAGAAATTCATAGTTACAAAGTCACTCCAATTTTTACAATAGCTCATATATAATCACTTAATATGGCCGCCAACAGCTAACCTCAATTTTAGTTGTAGTTATACCTGAAATTTCCTTCAACAAATCAAGTAAGGCTTTGGTAATTTCTGATTTCTCCCAGTTGGATTGATTGAGGTCTTTCTTCTGCAGTTGTGGTTGTCTTTGTGTCTCTTCTTTGGCCAATCTTTGCTTCTCCTTTTCCTTATTTCTGAGTTCGTCCTTCTTGTTTGACCATACACCTGATTGAATACACGGCGAGCCACTGATGTTTTCAGTATCCTCACCTTTAATAAAAAGTGAGTTTAAGTCTATATTTATCTGGACTTTAGGAATGATTGATTTAGCCTTACTCAAAAACTCATCTACACCTTCGGTAACACTCGACAGTCCTACAGAAATCATTCCAGGCTCTTGGACCGGTTGACCAGTTGAGTCTTCCACTTTGCCCTGTAAGACAGGCAATGAGGCTGGATCTACACCACGGCTGTTATCAGTGGGTTCGGTGTCAGAGGGGGCACATGCAGGGCTGGCTTCTCCCAGGTCACTTTCGCCAGGTACTTGCGGATCATTGATCAAGGCTGGCTGTACGGTGGGCTGCGCATCACCACAACTGGTCAGCATGTCATCAGGCTTTGCCTCCTCCTTCTGGCTGCTGGGCTGAGAGTCCAAACGGAGAGGACAGGTGAATGGAAACACTCATCATAATATAACCACTGATTGCAATTCAACTGCTATAAATAGAAAGCTAAGTGGTATATTGGGGGTTTCGTGAATATAAAGAAAGAAAAAAAAAAGCTGTTTTGAGGAAACTAATATTTATCAGGCTATCACAAAGGAACAACAGCTTTATTCACTGCCATGACGAGAATCACCAGCAGAGAGCAGCATCTCTATTTATTTCACTGTGCCAAGATGAACCTCTGAGTGACTGATGTTCAAATACATTTTTTGACAATAACACAAATAGTTCATAAGTGATTGTTGGTTATAAGTAGCAGCGTAAGGTTAAATCCGTAAGGTTAAGTCA
This sequence comes from Chanos chanos, assembly GCF_902362185.1. Taxonomy (NCBI): domain Eukaryota; kingdom Metazoa; phylum Chordata; class Actinopteri; order Gonorynchiformes; family Chanidae; genus Chanos; species Chanos chanos. The sequence continues at coordinate 53,363,470 of NC_044496.1, read as the reverse complement.
ATGGACCATTTTACTCAAAAAGAGCTGCAAAATTCTCCCAAAAGCATGCAAAATTAAGTTGTGTAGCATTATATCTTGAAGTGTCCAGCATGTTATCTTATAAATTATTAATTTGACAAAATATGATACTATAAACGACATTCTACTCTTTCTGATCAATGACAGAAAAGTTAATGTAATTTCTTATTGAGGTATCAAAAGTCAGTGAATGCTCCACCATGCTCCAAGACCACTGAGCTCCAAGACCACTGAGCTCCAAGACCACTGAGCTCCAAGGCTTACAGTTTCCTTTTTCATTTACATATTCTGGACTAGGTTCCAGCACTGTTCTCAACAATCAGGAAAAACAGGAATACCTCTTCTTCCTCTTGAGCAGGGGTTAGGAGATAGGCCAGTCCACTTAGAAGACTCCATACCCCCCCACTATGTTCCTCTTCACCTAGCAACCAATCAAGTGGGCAGAGGAACTGGAACACTACCAGACTGTGCCCTATCTCAGCATCCGAGACTAATGCCTGAGGAGAAATGAGATAAGTTTGAATAATTTAATCTCTTTACGTCAAATCTCTTCATCTCCATGCTGCTACCATGTTATCACTCAGCGATACCTGTAGAAAGTTCTCCAAAGTTGCCTTAGCTTCTTCTTCGAAATCATCATCCATTGGCCTGTCTGGATTTTCGATGATTACAGATATAGATGGGAAACTCGATGTATCCTGAAAAAAAGTAATGTTCAATACTGAAACAAAGAGTAAACTGACATCACCTGTATCAAATAATAATGATTTTATGACCAGAGAAAAACATTGTTAAGTGGTGTTCTCATTTCAGAATCACTTGCATTTAGGTATACGTTCTTATTCAATCAGATGATGATTTCTGGGGGGGGGGGGGGGAAGCAAAGTACTTCTCACCTCCCACATACTGTGGAAGTGGAGGATATCGGTTTGGGTTTTTCTCACATCCCACTGAAGGTTTTCTGGGTTGTCTTTCTCCTCCAAGTGAACTGTAAAAGACAGCTCCTCATTCTCCCTTTTCACCTGAGAAATGGATGGTCGTGGGTAATTCCAACTCGATTACAAATAAATAGCTCTTTCTCACTGCCCAGGGTGAGGTGAAATACAACTCACGTTTATCACCCTGACGGCCCAGTTTCCTGCACGCCACACCTCATAGGTCAGATTAAATTCAATGTCTTCTTGGGCGGTCGTCGTGTAACTGTCAGCATCACTGTCCTCCTACCAGTAAATACAAAACAAAAGCACAGGTAAGAGATTCTCCAAGGCTGTTTAACAAGTTTTTCAGTACAAGAGCCTTTCTACAGCTGTTTAATAAAACACTTTTTCTCCATATAAGTCAAATGCAACAGCTTCTCTTGAGCCCTTTAATAAAACAGTTTCTCTGTACAAATAAGTTTTAATGCCTTACATTTTCTGAGTCCAAGAGGCTGTTGATGGATCCTTCCCGACTGCTAGCGTTTTCATCATCTTCTAATAATGCAGGGCTCATTAATGCTGGTGCAAAGCATATCTGCTCTTTTTTCTTCATTTTCCTGTTCTTGGTTTTCTTTGACTTCACTTTATCAAGAAATTTTGACAAACCTTCCTTAAACCTAGAGCCTGCTAAAAAAAAAAAAAAAAAAAAAAGATCATGACAGTGCAATTTTCAACAGATAAGCTCAGTGCAGAATCGTAAACTGTCATGCAACTTTTAACACCTTCGAGTTCAACTGCTGCTTTTTCTGTTTCTGTTCGAGTTCCCTCAAAAGAAGAAATAACAAACCTTTCTTTTTGGCCTTAGTTTCACTGGTCTTACACTCCTCTGGGTCATCTGTCAATCTGAAAAAAAAAATGATCCCCATAACTACAAACTCCTAAGTAGCATACTCTTCAAAATACCCATGACACACTGTTTGCATGGGCTCTGTGTGACCTCTATCAGCAGAGTCACTCACCTGCCAGACTCTTCACTCTCCAGTGATGTTGGTGTGGCTCCTCTCTCTCCCAGTTCTTCCACTGTAGTCTTGGTGGATACTACATCCAGCTTGCTTACCACCAGCTGGTTCAGATTGTCTGGGTCAGAGAACCAAGTCACAAGCAGATCCAGAACTATGTAAGGGAAAAAAAAAACAAAAAACATTTCGTTTAAGATTCACTGACAGGCCTTTTTCTTCTCTGTGTTACTCTAGTTAGAAGTTAGTAATCCCCTCTTTTTATGTATGCAATGGTCTGGCCAAGCGGGTGTTACTGATCTAAGATAAATTTGCAAAACACCAACAAGTCTACACAAAAGGCTCTGGACAGTCATGCACTCGTTGCCATGGTAGCAGATGTGCGATGCTTTGTAGGCGCCCAGATCTGCTAGATGTGTGGCGGCAGAGGAGAGGAGGTCAAGTTTCAAGGGCGCTGTGGTTTACCACTCACACAAATCACGTGTGCTGTTTATTTCCGTACATATTTGAAGAGAACTAAGTATTTGTTTACTTCCATTACGTTCGCAGTATTAACCACTCTACGTTTATTTGATATGGTTATTAATCTACAGTCTACATTTGTTATGTCGACTGTTATTTCTCTCACACAACAGATTTGATGAGAAAGCAGAAAAAAGGGCAAAGGTGAAAAGTCTTGCTGATTTCGGTTGGGAATGTCGACTGGTTGCATAGTGTGATGGGTTTATGAAACATTGTGGAATTTTTATAGATTGAACTTTGCTTGTTAGAGGCCATCAGACTGAGACCATCATGAAATCTGTTGGGGAAACAAGCACATATTACAAATGAGCTATCATTGTGGAATAAAATAAAATGCTATAAATCAGACGACATCAATCATATGCATTGTTATCTTAGCAAGACTAACAGACATTAACGCCTTCTAGTAGGAATTGATCGGGGCAAGTCCTGACTCCTGTTCAACACTACTGACCTGAGACAAATCTAAAGAAACCAAAAATAAGTCAATTTAACACACACCTCACATTTTGATACTTTCTATTCCAGTCAAAGGCGATTACAGCATGTTTTGTAAGTCAACTATATGAATTCTCCCAAACTCCTCCCCCAACCCCACCCCCCAGGCTCAAGACAACAATAAGGCATAAATTCTCTTCAGCATTCCTACGGTTAGGCTTTCAATGGCTCTCCTGGAAACATACAAAGCCATACAACCAGAATGTGTGACAGTAACATGACTACAATTATCTGGAGCATAAGGGCAGTGATTGGAGGAACATGAAGAGAGAGGTGTGGCCTTCCACACCTGAAAGGTCGGTGACATACCCTTTTAAGAAAAGGAATTACATGTTCCTCTCTTTCTAGAACTGTGATACATGGAAATCATAAAGAAAAAAAAACCTGTCCAGATAACTTTTTCCAGTTTTGAGAAATACTCATTCACTCAAATAAATGTGAATGAGCATGTTTGATCTTGTGGTAAAGGCATGCAGTGAGAATGTATGTTTCAGTGAATCTCTTGGTGAGGAGAAGCTGATCTGACATGTACACAGATAAAACAGAACATCATTTGAAGTCAAGACATTGTTGTTTAGAGATGGCAGAGTTGCAAAAGCCATTATTCAAACTTAGGCATGCAAAAGGACACCACATTTAGCCTAAAGCTGGAAAAATGAACTTTTGAACTGAATTTAAGATGCCTTTGGAGAAAGTAGGAGGGGCTTTTTTTAAAAGTAAAGACCAAACTGCCAACAGTTAAGAATGAGGGTGGTTCTGTTATGCTTTGGAATTGGGCGACAGAGTGTAGCACTCAAACAGGAGGAAACATAGAAGTTAATGTCCCACAGTTAATCAATAAATTAAAAATGAAAAGCGTGGATACTATAGCAAGACAATTGTCTGACACAAACCTCAAAATCAACCCTGAAGCACTGTCATAAAACAAAAAAATAAGATTTTGGAATTTACCTAACTTGAAAGTCACCAGACTTGAAAAGTTGAAAATCTGCATTGATTTTGAATGCAATACATCTTTGTGATCAAATGACATCTACATAGTACGTATAATAATAGCAAAAAATATTTAATGTGACCATTCCCTTTCAGGAGGAATGGAAAAAATTCTCAAAAGCAAGAGAAACCTCTCAGCTGGTTAACAGATATAACTGGAAGTTGTTATATCTGAGAATCAGTTGTCCATTCATGTCTGCTATTACTTATCAACTGACAACTGAAATCAAACTTTGCATGTGATTATATGGGAATTTGCATTCAAATTTGCATGTTTCACTTTGTGAAACCAAGCCTCTTGGTGCACTTTCACTTGTCCACTGAGAGGCCAAGTTCACTTTTATCCACCAAGAGCCATAAACTTTGACCATGGAGTGCCATACTTTTACACACCAGTCTATGAGCAGTCTTTAACCCAAATAGGAGTGACTTTCAACATAACATATTGCTTTACAGTCCTATATTAAAAGGAAAACCATAATCAATCGGTGGAACTCTCTCTCCGCCTCTATAATTCTATAATGTTTGCATGCACTAGGTTTAACGGAGGAATGGTCCCTCACAGGAATCATGTGTATAACAGTTTTTTAAAACGTATTCATAGATTGGGCTGGATATTTTACACCTCTTGTTTTGTTTTGTTTTTTGTGAGGGAGTGTCACCATGGTTTTTGTTTGTTTGTTTTTTTTTCGTGTGTGTGTGTGTGTGTGTGTGTGCATATGTACATGTAAGAAAGCGAACCTTTCACGGCGACAATCTCTTTTAAGAGACAGTGGCAGAGGTCGAGGCCCCACAGGGACTCAGGTAGAAGGTTTCGTACCAGCACTTCAGAGATTACCCTGAGGACCGCCATTTCGTCAGCCCTGGAGCTGAACACTGGGGATCTGAGACCAGGAAACAGAAGAGTGTGAGAAAAGAACTGTCTATATACAACACACAGACCTGTGGGCATGGACTCACATTTCAGCTCCCAGCAGTATTTTTCCTTGTACGTGATTGGTTGTTCGTTTACATACATGAAAACAAAGCCCCTCGATGTAGTTTACGAGGAAGTGCTTATTACATATGGCCTTTTTGAGAGCGAGTGCACAGTGAAATTCAGAAACGTTCTAACTTATCGACACAGCCAGTTCTTCGAGAACAACTAATATTCAAGTTTACTTAAACTCTTTGCCACCTGGAGTGTAACCCACAAATGGATGGGTTTTCTAGTCCACTCTTTCCCGTCTCAGTCTGTGAGTGACAAGAGTCATTTTGTGTTTTTCAAATGACAATAACTTCATTATAGTGTTGTGCGACACTGAACTAAACATAACTGATTCTAAAACCTAAATACTTATTAGCTACACAACAGGTGGGACAGTGACAGGTTCATGCCTCATCTTCCGAATGACTTCACAGATATTTGTTAAGATCCAAAGCTGACTTCCCTGAGGCAAATGAATGAGCTTAATGCATGTTGGCATATGCTGTATATTAAGCTGCAGAATAGATGCTTTTTGAACAGCACCATAACTTGACTCTGCAGGACTTGGACTAGGCCGTAGTGATATTTGAACAACATTTTTGATGGATTATTTAAGCCTTGTGAGCCTTCTGAGCTTTCTGTTTTGGATTTGTAATCACTACGTCATTAGGTGATAACTCCACATAGTAGAAAATAAATGTTGTTATTATAGAGCAAAGTAACTTAGCTGGATGTATGAGAAATTTATAGTTGATATTTTTCAACCTATCACCTATAATCTCAAGTTACAGTAAACATATAGCTAGTGAGGCTAGCTATATGACTTTCAACTTCCTGTTATTGTGGACAGTGCTCACCCAGATTCTGAGTGCTTTGCATTGTGCAGATGCTGGGTGAGGATACGTATGCACCCCACACTTGCGGCACACAAGTCAAAGTCCTTGGTGTGCCCAATAGTCTTATCCACAAACAGGTCGACTTCTTTCAACAGTGCTCCATGCAGGGGCTGCGAATCCGTGGGCTCTGGGGCAGTGTACCATGGCGTGATTAGATGAGTATAGGCACACTCAAATACTGAAAGGGGAAAAAAACAAAAAAAAAAAAAAAGAAAACATTCACTGTGTTTGCAGGCTTGCTGGATTACCACTGAAGCAGTATCTGAGATGGCAGTGTCAGAAAATATAAAATACAGTCAGAAATTTGATCAGAAGAATGTTTTATTCCATCAATATTTTTCATGGACAAAGGTATGAGGTATACCAAGAAAACTGCCAAACCACATATATAGCTCTGCATTATCACACAAACAGGTCACCAATTTCTCAGTTCCGGTTTTTGGAGCACTATGTCTTAGTCATACTGTCTGTCATCATTGCTGAAAAGAGCAATCTTTAGAAGTTTCTATTTTACTATTCCTCTGTTAGAGTCAGAAGCTTTCACAATATATCCCTCATGGGACTATCAGCATTAAACCTCCACTACTGTCACTATTTTCACCAAAATTTTTTAACTGACTGACTGTTATTACTCACCCTGGTGAAGAGACTTCCTCACACTTGAATACTGTAAGTTTTGAGATGATTCTACGCTGGTTGCATCAGTCTCATCCTCGCGATGAACATGTTCGTCCTGACTTGTGTCCTGCATACAGTTGTAGAGAAAAATTCAGTATAGGTTTCCTGATAATGCTGACCAGTGTGAGACATTTGACCTACCAGCACCTATTTGATTGGTCAATAAATAAATACATAAATAAAGAGCACAAACAATAAGCATTTCAAAAAGTACATACTTACAACCAGTTCTGCTGACATTAGTTGTAGAAAATAGCCTTAGGTTAAAACCACTATTTACTGTATAAACTATGCCTGCAAGCGTGAATGTGCCCTCTTTTAACTTACTTTTATTACTAAACCATAAATACGGGTTGGTTAATACTTGTTTCAGTTAACTTCCAAGGACATTCTGAATGTTTGTACTTCTTTCAAAACAACTCATTCAGTTTATTTGTTTCACTAATCTGTTTTAATGAAAATTTAATATGAAAATTTATCTCGCTTAACTTGCAGACTTAGGGTATCTCGTTTTCGTTGATAAAGGTACTGAACAAATAAGTAATGTTAAACGCAAATAATGATGATTTGACATATGCAAACATATTATTTAATATAATTTGAAATGTCTTGAATGTTAAGTCGTGTCCTCCAAAAATATCAACAAGGTATAATCAGCGTTCTTTGTTTGAGGATGCAGCTGTGTTTACGGACTATGACAACTGATGATAACTCACACAACTTGAAACAGTTCAACATACGCGTTACTGAAGCACATACAAAGAAAACTTTAAAGATCACCTGAAGTGGCGGGTCTTCAACCAACTCATCCGTTTGTGTGCTGCTTTCTCGATCGGTCGTCCTAAACAGGCGAGGGGATAAAAGAAGACAAAAAATACACAAAGCCGACTGGACAGTTACTTGGGCTAAATCAGAAAAATACCACAGGAGCCCAAGAGTTACAGCGAGTAGGCAGCGCCACAGGTACATGTTCTTTGAGATAAACAGCCCGGTCTCGATTCTTTCGCTGACATTTGCATCTGTGCTTTTAAGTTCTTAGGGCTTTTTCTTTCGTCCTTCTGCTCTGTCATTCAGTAGCGATAGACCGTAAACCTTTCAGTGGAATACAACCGGAAGAAAAGAGTAACCTAAACACACGCTCTTAGGCTGGTGGGAGGAGCGGCTATTGAAGAAACTTAAGTCAGTTTCATTTTTTTCGTGTGTTGTAGCCTGTCGAATGTTTATTGTGTTTCAGAAAATTCTAGATACAAAAATTTTGAATGTAAAGAAAACCTAGTCATACCCTCCAAACACCGGCACTCGAAAATTACAAGAAGAAAACAGACACTTTCCTGTTAAAAACCAAACAATATCTAATCATCATCATATGTGACCACCGATCACAGCTGCGGCTGGACTGCAACGGACGAGTTTTCATTTCTTTCTAAAGCAATATGCCACTTTTCGCAGGGCTATACAGGCATGGGAAAGTTGTGTTTTTATACACTTTTCAGGTTTGTTACATTCACTAAATTTGCCGATGTATGGGTAAAGAAGCAGACCATTTACTGTCTAAAAAAAGCTATTGATGTGGTTGTGGAAATTGTGGTTAACGTCGGGGCTTTCCTGAAAGGTTTTACAAACCGCTGGACGTGGATGCAATACGCACTAGGCACGATCTACACTTGAAGAAATGTGTCATTGAAAATTCTGCGTACTACCATTTATGCTACTATTGCTTAGTTGATAAATTTCGTAGCACCGCCTGACGACGGGTAGCCTATTATTAGGATCTGTAGAGTTTTCGTGATAGAGGTTCAATCACTGATTCACACATCCCCTGAATTTGAGTTGTTGTTGTATTCATTTGCCACCTGGTGGCACTATCCACCTTTCCGTTTTGGTTGTAGGTTCCCCCATAGGCTGCAAAAGCCGTACTGATTTCAGTCCCGAGTTGTTGTATTCCTAATTAAACTACTGAGGCCGTTTTGTGTCTGTGAAAATAACAAAGATCAGGGGTAAAGTTATTAATTGACCGTCTTGTTTCACGATTATTTATTTACTGATTTATTTGTTTGTTGTTTATTTATTTATTCATTCATTTTTTTCATTCATTCGCTAATTATAGCCAGATTTTTGACCTGAGAGAAATTAAATGAAAATCACTAGGTATGTTAGGATGTTTCTTGGGGGGAATCAACTGTAACGTTAGTCTACAGAGTTCATTCAGTTCGCTTGTGCTTGTTACATTATTTATGTAGGCCTATTTACACTAAGCCGGTTTAAGATCAATGTAGGCTAATCAAAAATAACCGCAAAGTGTAAAACTGTAAGGGGGTGTTATGGACTCTTTCAGCGTCATTTGATCGTCTTGCACAGGCTTCTGTTTGAAGATCATGCTAATGTCCATGCTGTCAAAGAACAAAACAGCATTACTTTTTTCTTACCTATTATATTTTGTAACATAGTACTTAACTTCACCGTAACGATCTCTGACCCTGATTTTAACCATATGCGCACGCGACGTATGGTTTTAGTATGAATACAGCTTGTCTGAACCTCGGCCTTTCACTTCCAAGTAGGACTCATTGTGCGGATCAGTAGACGGCGAAGGACACACCTCCTACTGACACAGCTGTTTAGCAGATCAGCAGGTTAGATTAGCGTGTTTAAATACATTGTTGCCCAGGTAAGTATTATTAGGATATATCTACTGTTGTATGTACCGTTTGTATTTGTTTGATGACCAAATGACAAAAAAAGAATTTTAAAAAAACGTTGGAGTATGGCGATGCTTAATTACGTCATTCACTATAGTTCCGTGACAGGACATGTGCTTCGTGTCCTGCTCCTCGTGGGGTTGCGTAATCGGTGAAGTTTATGTTCGTTCTCTGGAATTCGTCTATACGTCCTTATCCAACCTAACCCGTGTAGATAATAATCAGACTTACTGAATCAATGATTAATTTATTTTGCGTTCTCATCACGCTCTATGAGTATAAAAAGAAAATGCGTGGAGTTCTGTACCCTCGGCTGATAGCCAATCATGTGATATACTCACCTCAACAGGCCACATGAACAGTACCGTGGACCTCAAGGAAACATGATACATCGTTATAAAATTGGTAAGCTTATTAATGGCCTGATTTATTAATGCCTTGAGCCACTCAGATGTTAAACAGGAGATGATATGAGTGTCAACATTTGGAGTTATTTGGCTGATGGTGGTTTGTAGTGGGATGTCATGGTTGACAGCTGTTATGATCATGTATCAAAACGCACTCAGCTCACATTACTCCAGTGCAGTGTATCTATTTGTGACTCCTGCAGGTTTACAAACACATGTCAACACTCTGACTGTATTTATCATTCACACATACCTCTCTACCACTGGCTAATATTTACAAGTTGTAGTGACAATGGATACAATCCATAATTATGCAACAGCTACTGAATGGTCTACCCTTCAACTGAGAACATACTTTGCCCAAACTAATGAACTGATCAGAATAAACAGCAGTAAAATGTGTGCAATCTCTAGTAGACAAGTACTTTGTTTAAGATCAGTATTTTATGAGCTTCTTTTAAAAAGGACATGGTGTTGCAATAGATCTGCATTATCCAAACCTTTCAGCTGCATTTGGCCCCAGTCCAATGAAAAGCCTGAATGGGTTTGAAGGTCATTATGGATATGAGAGTACACTTCAGGAAATACCAGATTCCCCGGTCACTTGGTGACGTCTGATGTTCATAGGCCCAAAGTGATCATTTTAATCCACATAAATGACAATCAGAACTTCTGTTGCTTTTAAAAATGTAAAAGAAAAAAAAAAAAGAAAGAAATGACACAAAGGAAAGGTATGTTTATTCGGTGGGTTGTCTTTATTAGTTATTGTGAAATAACTAAAAACAATCCAGCTAAAGGACCAGTGGATCGGCGCTCCAGACAGGGAGACTTTTTTTTGGGAATGACAATGTGGTATGGGATTAAAAAAAAAACAAAACAAAGGGGGAAACAAACGAAAAAAAACAGAGAATTGATTTCCCCAGTACAACTAGTACTGACATACTAGTTGGTCCCTATAAATAAGGCGGAATTGAAAGTCCTTCAAGATGTACAAGATATGTTACAGTTAAACATGTCACATTTACGGTGGACACAAAGGAGGGTTTTTAGATTAGTTTCTTCAGCTCATCGTACAAGACCAGCACAAAGGCACCACCCATGCCTCTGAGAACATTGGACCAAGCTCCCTTGAAAAAGGCCTTGCCACCCTCATCGCGTGCAATCTTTCTCCAGCAGTCGAGTGTGCCGCTGTACATGATTTCAGCTGCAAAGACAACCAGATTGTGTGTCTCAGTACAAGCACATGTCAATGATGACGCAAGTAAAAGAAACAAAAAAGGGAGAAGGGAGAAAAAAAAAAACCCAAAACAAAAAAACACCCATTTTACCTCCTTTACGTCCAGACTGCATCATCATACGACGACGGACTGTGTCGAAGGGGTAGGACGTGAGACCAGCGACGGCAGTCACAGTCTGGGCGATCATCCAGCTGACGATAATGTGAGTGTTCTTGGGATCCGGCAACATACCTGGGTCAAAACAAAACCTATCACTAACACATTCCCAAAAAGCCATACATTATGGAAACCAAGCCGAGACAATCTGAGGATCAAAGAAAGGAGTACGGGCATTACCCTTGGCTGTATCGTAGATGCCAAAGTAAGCTGCTCTGTAGATGATGATGCCCTGCACGGAGACATTGAAACCCTGGTACAGACCCCTAATGCCGTCAGACTTGGAAATCTTTACCAAGCAGTCACCCAGACCGTTAAACTCCCTCTCAGCTCCAGCTTTCCCGACATCAGCAGCCAGACGGGTTCTGGCAAAGTCGAGGGGGTAGACGAAGCACAGGGAGGTGGCACCGGCGGCACCGCCAGAGGCAAGGTTACCGGCAAAGTACCTCCAGAACTGGGTGCGCTTGTCCACGCCGTCGAGGAAAATCTTCTTGTACTTATCTTTGAAAGCAAAGTTGAGGGCCTGGGTCGGGAAATATCTGATGACATTGGCCAAGTTCCCTCTCCAGAACGACACGAAGCCCTGCTCCTTGGGAATACGGACAACGCAGTCCATAATGCCCTTGTACTGCTTGTCGGCTGTGATTTGTTTGCTGGCATGTTGCACCTGTAAACGAGTAAACAAACTAATTAAACAAACTTAAATCAAATACAAAGAACTCACACTCAATAGAACTGTTCAATGTAAAAGTCTGAATATAAAAATAGAATAAATAATCTGTGTTCAGTTTCCATTTATTTTAAATGATTAAACCTGAGTAAGCAAAATAGGTCTAGACTATGGAAGGAAGTTAAGTAAGACAGTCTGAATGGCTAGACTATGAACTGGCTGCTAGCAAAGTCAATTCAAAATGGAGGTCGGATGCGGCGCGGAAGAACTTGGCAAGGACACGTGACTCAACAACAGAAAGGGAACAATGTAACATATGAACTCGAGCGCCACTATTCACGAATGCGGCGTAAGGCAACACGGTAAATTTCACTGCATGTGCTACTCGTTCTAAATGGAAACGTTTAAGTTGCATCCCAAGTCTACGTCACAACCTTCACACCCTTCGCGTGTCGAGTCAGAACACAACTAAAATCAGCAGAGCGTCGAATTCCCTTGAAGAACATAATCGCTGCCAAAGTGTTGTATCATAGTGAATAAATCTTAATCTATAAGACACGTCACATTTTACACAAGAAAGCTATCAAACAACTAAGTGGTTTTGGGCCCTTGAATATCGGGCCTAAGCTCCTTGCGACCTTGGCCACTGCAAGGGTTTAGTGAGCTACTACAGCTTACGATACAACGAATGTGCGAAGCGCATTAGGGAAGTCGCCCTCCTGACTAGCAAACCAAATGAATGACCTAGCCTTACTTCACTGTGAGGTTAATTAAACGGCGACTTGTAAGTTCAACAAAATTTGAAAAAGCAGCGCATGGTTCGACCTTTTATGTTTCAAAAAAGGGACAAGCCCGAAAAATATCTGCTACTTTACTCATTATTCGTTCCACCCAAGTTCCAGGCCTGATCCATAGGATAGACCCTTAGCCAACCAGATAGCCAAGTTATCGCCTGTACTAGGACAGGACAAACCAGTCAGGGCCAGGATGCCAACAGGATAACTTACATTGAGCTCCTTTCTGGCGTCTGAAACACCCAAAAACAACCGGTCCCACCGGGGCCGCAAAAATATTCAAAACATGAGACACATTCTCTCCGCATTGGTGCTCTAGCCAATGCGCAGAAAATAGAATGGCGATTCGTTAGCTAGCCGGCTCGAGCTTTCCCTCGTTAGGTAACTCTTTGTTGCTAACGGATTTAGAACAACCCGACAAACAAAGATAAACACGTCAATGATATATCGTGGTTATCGCCTTGGACTACTAGAAAATTATTTGCCATGTAGTATTCTGCGTGATAAGGATGAGCTCAAGTCTAAGGTTAGTTCACTAGCCAGGTATGAGACATCTTGACTCAAAGAACGCGGTGATCCGATTTCTAAGATGTCAGCTTTATTTAGGCCCAGCACCTACCTGAAGGAGAAGCTTGACTCTTTCGATGGGGGCAACAGCTGTTTTAGAGATGGCAGCGGCAATACCACCGGCCAAGAAGTCCTTGGCGAAAGAAATGGCGGTCTCACTCATTTTCAACTGATCTTAAATGGAGGGCGTTTCAAGATGACAATCCCGCTTGTCGCAGGTCTACGGTGGCAAGCCGGCTTGGTCGAAATGGCCGATAAAAGAGCCGAGAACAGATTTTAAACTGCTGAGTCCGCGAGACAAAACGTGAACACGTACTTTGGCTTTTGATTGGTCCGTGAAAACTTTAGGGGAGGTGATTAATCTCTACACTCAGAGAATTTGACTGATAATTGAAAACGTTCTTCATGCTCTCTTGAAGTACTTTCTTGGAGATTTCAGAATTGTTAACAGTTGTCTATAAACAAAAATAAATAAATAAATAAAGCATGGCGCAATGTTAAATCTCAATGTAGAGATCAATTCATTTCATCAAGATCAATACGGGAACATTGTTTATATATATATATATATATATATATATATATATATAATACACTTTGGCGTCTGTGTGTGTGTTCGTGCGTGTTCCGCAAAATACACCCTGAAGAATAATGTGCCATTCGTTCTAATACAAATTTTGTGCCAACAATTACTCTTCAGCGTGGTTCTGCGTTACACGCACACCATTGGTCTTGAGTTAATCATCAGCTGTTCAGGCAGGTTGGAAGGTAAGGTCATACTTCCAGTAAAGTCCTTGACATGACCCTTCATTCTTAGCTCGCGGATCACATGACACCCGTGGCTCCATCAAACGCATGCCTGTGAGGTGCGTGTTATATTCTCTATCTCTATCTCTGTCTCACGCACAAACATATACACGTTTGTGTGTGTGAGACAGAGGGAGACAGAGGGAGAGAGAGCGAGATAGAATGCAACATACCTCATTGGAACCACACACACAAAATGTATCTTTATACATATATGTTTATATGTATAAACTCACTCCAACATATGAGTAGCCTTATTAGGAAATTACAGACACACAACTGAGTTCAATGTTAATTTTTGTTGAGCACCAACATATCTCATAATGCACTGGGAATTAGTTAAATACACATTTATGTTAAGTAAAAAAAAACACTTTCATGATTCAAATATATTACATTCAGCCGTGTAAGATAAACATGTATATCATATAAGGATGTACATATGATTTCAAACAGTTGGAATCAGGTTTTCGGTAAGACCTGAACATATCACGGTACAACACTGTGAAATCCCAAAATACTTGATCCGGAGTCATCATATTAGTTACATGAATTAAAAACCAAGAAAAAAGATCCAATGTTACACATAACTTAAATATGTGGAAATTTTAAGGCACATGAATACAAAAGACATTAAAACAGTACAAACACTAACGCCAGAGAGGGATTCGAACCATATAACTTACAGTGATTGACACTGAGCGGTTTAATTCATAACAAGTTGTCCAACAGAATTCCTGAGTGACACTTAAAAAAGTGAGTGCTTTATATTCCCAAAGTTTCAACTGTGTTTCAGATATTCAATGCCAGCTTACAAAAGCCATGCAGTCCCTGTTAACATGCAAATACTTCCAAAATACAGTCACAATGATGCGCAACAATGACTTACAGATTTGCTTTTTAACACTTAAGCTAGTATTGCTCAGGAGAATTCTTGTGCTTCAAGTATGGATGTGCAAAATTCACATGATTGTGCTGCTGTTTTCCAATGCAGTGAGGCTTAAAATGCATTTCACGAAAGCTGAAATTACAGTCATGAGTAATATTACTTATGGCTCATAAAAGGTTGCAATATCACGTTATAAAATCAGCCTTCATTCCATTGTGCCACGTGGAAATGCGAAAGACTCCTGATTTTTTCTTTTGACAGAAGCGTTACCATCGGTTGCCTATTGATGAACTCTGTGACTGTAATTTCCTTCTCAGGTACCGTTTGAATTCCTGCAGTTCGTGAGGACCCAGGCTCTGGTCCACGCCCGGTGTGAGCTTGTAGCTCAGTGGAGACACAATGTAACCGTTACGGTACAAACAAACTTGTTTGCACATTTCAAAGCAGCTAAACAGCAGACCAAAGTAAGGGACAATCTGCAAAAGAAACACAAAAAACATGTTTTGTTCATTTTTAATTGCAGTGTGACGCAGAAGTCATGGTTACCTCAAAGGCAAGATAACAGTAGCAACACCAGTACTTAAGACGTCCACACTCAGCTTTGGAGGAGATAAGATTAAACTAATACTTGATCATAATTTGAAATGTGATAATGATGCATTCAGCATCAGAATTAGACTGTCAGTCTATGACATTCATATTTCTTACTCTCACTAGGAGATTTGTAGGGGGTTGGGGGGGGGGGGGGGGGGGGGGGGGGGGGGGGTACCATCCCCCTTTTTAGCAAAATGACCAAAATGCATCCTCCCCGTTGACCTGCCATCCCCCTTTATACTCTACTGAGTAGTGTCAGTGACCAATGGGCCATCCCCCCTGTTAAAAAATAACAAATCACCTACTGCTTACTCTTATGTAATGTACTGCGTTGTCCCTGTCTCCTACCATCTAAACCCAATAAAAACACTCTATTAAAAAAAAAATGCAGGAGAAAGAAGAGAATGCTCATTCCAAGAAACAGAGAGAATATCTGTACCCAAGTTGTTTGTTTACGTCATTAGAATACCTCTGTTTGCATAAGATAAAACAGTAGGAGAATACTGTACAGTGCTGTACTGTACTATTACTATTCTTTTACAATATTACAAACTAAAACATATTAAATGTCAGTGTCTGTTTCCATGTATATGTGTATGAAGAACATCTAGGCCATATTAGAAAAAGTATGTGGTGGTCATCTGGCTAGCCCAAAATGAAAAGACGTGCAACTGTCATTTGCAAACAGCACGGCAGGTTTTGAAAAAAGGCACAAGGGTATATTGATTTCGTGAATAATGAGCTGTATTGTAAACCTGTGAGACTGATTATGTTGCTCACAAATGAGAAGAAATAAGTTTAGATGCACAGCACTTCCTGTCTTCTCAATGTAAAATTTTTAAAATGGTGTAGGAGGTTCCAAGGGACCACAAATGCTGTTGCATCCACAATGCATTTCAGCATCTTAGCAACACTAATTTAAACATTAAACAATCACTAAATTATCATGTCACAAAATATGGGAAACAGCTGAGTGAAGACTAAAATGGGTTTGGGTTACTGGTAACATTTAGACATCTTATGGGAGCAAAAATGATTTTCAAAACAGTAAGCTGTTCACAGAAGGCATGGATGACAATTACTCAGGGTTTGTAAATATAAAAACACCATGGCAAATACTTTGGAATTAAGAAAATAATCATTTAACAACTGATTTGCATTAGGTTTTTTGTTTGTTTGTTTGTTTGTTTGTTTTGCTCTTCTCTCATAAACATAAAGCAGCTCTTAGGATATTCCTCAAATTGACCAGTTGGCCTATGTAACAATAAAATGACATAAGACATATCATACCTTCACCATATTAGCTGTAAGGCCACTCCACAGAGACAGAAAGCCCTTGGTTCTGATCACCTGCCTAAAGCAGTCCAGCATACCATTAAAGTGCACATCCACCCCACCGAAATGCGGCAGACGAGAGCTCTGAGCCTGCAACAGGAGTAAAACCAACAGAAACGATCAGTAAAACAATCAGCAATCATTTTGGGAGGAGCTGACAGTCCCATAGTTCGTACTTACAATACATTTAATATAAGTGCAAATGTCTGGTGTGTCATGAATTTCCAAACAAAGTTCTTGCTTGAGGGCATTTTCTGTGTGCGGTTCTAACAGGGTGGGTCTGATCTAAACAGCATGAAGTGAGTCAATAAAATGATTCATTACTAGCCAATTAAGAATAAAATCAGTTGTATGAATCAGACACTTTGGAATGTCAACTTGTTGTACTTCTTTTTTAAAGCAAAAAAAAATGAAGAATCCACAGTGAAAAGATACCACTCCTACTTCTGCATCAGTACTCAACAATTTACAACAGAGAACCTTTAACCATTTGTAAGCAAAACATAGACCAAGCCACATAGACGGGTCTTTTTTAAGAGGGTTTTGGTTAAGAAAACATTTGACATAGTCTTGACAGAAACAGGACCTAGATCACAAGCCTGGGGCTTCCTTAAACATTCTCCCAGTGCTTTCCTTTGTTGACTGTATCTAGGGACACTTTTGTTTAGTCCTAAACTTTTCCAAGCAGGTTATGGAGACAACTGAGCTGATGTCTCGTCTAATAATATTACTTAGTACGCATCGTGTGTTTGGAAAGAAAACACTTTTAGGTGTATTGGGTCTTGACGATTCAAATTAATATTCTCATTAACAAAACACTCACTGTGTGTGTGTGTGTGTGTGTGTGTGTGTGTGCGCGCGCGCGTGACATGTGCAGTATATTTGATGTCCAAGAAGGGTGGAGTCGAGGGCAAATGGACTTGGTTGTAGATTCTTGAAGACATTTCACCTCTCATCCAAGAGGCTTCTTCAGTTCTGAACTGAAGAAGTCTCTTGGATGAGAGGTGAAACTGAAGAAGTTCTGAACTGAAGAAGTCTCTTGGATGAGAGGTGAAACTGAAGAAGTTCTGAACTGAAGAAGTCTCTTGGATGAGAGGTGAAACTGAAGAAGTTCTGAACTGAAGAAGTCTCTTGGATGAGAGGTGAAACGTCCTCAACAATCTACAACCAACCACCTAGAAGCAACGTCTTCAAGAATCTACAACCAAGTCCAGTTGCCCTCAACTCAACCCTTCTTGGATAACTATGACCAGGATGACTGAGAATCTTCACGGATTATCTTTGATGAACTTCTTGATCTTCTTGAGCTTAAACACTGCCTACACACTCACTACAGCAGCCTCAGGCTTCCTAATAATAGCTTGGCATTTCTACAGTTCTCTGGACCCTTTCATTGTGATATCTCTGATGAAATAATCAATTTATCAGAATCTCTCTTAAATGAACACTGATTAATGCAAGATAATTACTTGATTTCTACAGTGCCTGATAATCCACCTACTAGTTACAGTCTACGTAAAACAATCCTGACTGCAAAATTCTGCCATCTAAGGGGGAAAACAGGTACTACACACGGTACTACAAGATCAACAAGGACATCTAAAATTGCAGTAATATCAGAGATAACACAGTAACACAAAACAATGGCATATCAGAACGAGTCACAAAAAAAAAAAAAAAAACCCACTCATATATGAAATATTTAATCAATACACTTAGCATAGGCCCTGCAGATCATGCCCTGCTGTTTCATTCAGTTGGACACAGACAATATTCTCACCTGCATTTTTCTTTTCACGGTCTCAAAGGGGAAGGAGAAGGCCTGCGCAACGCCTGCAGCTAAACATCCATTGATGAAGTTCTGCAGAGATGTGAAGCGGAAGTGCGGTTCCTGCCACAGCTTGTCCAAATTAATGTAGACTGCATAGCAGCCGACAGAGAAAGGGACTGCCCCTGTTAGACAACGCCACAAAAGATCAAATTTCTCTTGAGTTTTTTTACAATTCAACTGCTCGTATGTCTTACATAATATTTCAGAATTTCCATTTTATTTAGTTTGTAAACAGAGGATTATCTAAGATTACTCTGTATTCTGTTATTGTGCTCAAACCTTCTCTTCCTTTGTTTCACATGAGTGCTTTATTGTAAAAAAGTGAAATTAAAAAGTGACAGTCAGTATGGAAAACATACCTAAAACAGTAAGGGAGAAGCCCCGATACAAAGCCAGAAGCCCTTCACGTTGGTAAATACTGGAAAGTGTGTGGAGCAGGCCTCTGTAGGTAGGCTCTCTGCAGTTCTGGGCAATAAACCTTGTCTCGACTATCTCCAGTGGATATGTGGCCAGAGCAGCAGATATACCTGCTAACCCTCCGGCCAGTATAGCCCTCCACTGTGTGATGTGTCCCAGTTCATCCATATGAAGATGGACAATCCTGACAGTCAATGAGGAAAATTCAAATCAGGATCTTTTTGTTCATTTACTTTACCCACATGTGACAAGTACTCATGTATACAATGTGTACATATATACAAGTATAGAATGAGACATATTACACACAGCATATTTACATAAACAACACTAAATTTAGATCTCAGTAAAATGACATCAACAGTGCATCCATCTGTATTATTATATAATTATAACTTTTGTTGTTATATATACTTATGAAAGCATACAAATGTTAAAAATTAACGTTAGAGATGTCCCTAATGTTATTGTTATGGAGTGTCAGAACGGGTATTGCGCAACTCCACCGCCCCCGAGTACATCCTGTTCCTAAGTCCCAAATAAGGTGAGGGTCCCCTTTAAAATATGCACACGTGTGACACCATGTGACAAGCTGAGTCAGCGTCAACGAGCAGTCGTGTTTCAATTCTTTGATTTGCTCAAATTCTGTTAAATAACACTATATGATATCCATGATGCTACGTACGAATTAATGAATGACAATCGTGCTTTTCAATTTTGCGCACTCAGCACATACCACGCCTGTTTCGCCCGAGCAAACGGTGACACCACCGTGAGCTGAGCTTTTCTGAGCTACTTGATTGGTCAAAAAAAAAAGGCGTGATTTCATCGGTGAACTACAGTGAACTTTCCTAGAAACAAACGCAAGCTAGCTAAATTGCTAGCACTTAAGTGCGACAAATTTGACTTACAGTAAAATTTAAATGTTGGTCTAAAGGGTATATTTAAAATAGGTTAGCAGTCAGATAATTTGATAAAATAAACTGTAATTGTACTACCAGCCAATAACAGCAGTTAGTTGCCTAATAAACTTCCTGTGGGCCGTTAGCTAACGTAGTTAATTGTTTACATTAGCTAGCAGAGGAGCAATGAGAGATACATTAGCAAAAGTGTTTCCTTACTCCTAATATTTAAAATGAATGACACCTTTTGAATGTAACTCACATTGCACTCCCTCCCATATAATAATTAATAAAAGATTAAAAAAAAAAAAAAAAAGAATAATCATTAATCATACTCACTTTTTGTAAGTTGCCAAATGTATGGCACTGTAGGGAAATAACCGAAGGCAGGAAATCATATTTCCCTTCCAAAATGCTCGCAGACCCTCATTCTGATAAAGGAGAAGAAAACTGTGCAGGAAGCCTTGTTTAGAATGAAATGTCCCCACTTGATTTAAAATTTTTACCACTTCAAGGGGAGACGTTGCTGTTTTACTAAAAACTCCAGCAAAACCAACGCAAAGGAAACTCTGAGTACTTGTTAATCTGTCATCCTTTTTCACCGTTGCCATAATGTACACGCTAAAAAATAGAAATAGATCAGCGGCTTCTCGCTCTTTGTAATATTGCTTCTTTAATCTACAGAATATATGTCTACAAAAGAAACTGTTAGTAATGAAACCGCTTGACTGTATAGGAAACCGCTGACGACATCAGCTGAAGACCTCTCACATTGGTTGAGTTTACAGTATGGGCGGGACGAGGGCACTGTAGTTTATTGCAGTTACAGCTGATGTGTGGCGTGATCAAAGGAAAGTGTAACGTATCAGAGTGTGTTTTCCAGTATAGAGTAGGGGGCGATATACGTTACAGTAATGCCCAAAAGAATGTTCAAGATAACCAAAAAAAGGGCCAGTTTGTATCTCAGTGGTTTAGGTGAAATTTCAGGTGTCCACATACGGCAGAAGTCTAGCTTTTACTTTCACTATCATAACCTTTGAGTACCGGTACGCTATAAAATTATCTGACTGACCAGAGTTAGAACACGTTTCTAATCCACCATTTTTCTTGTTTTTATGAGTTATATGTGTGTTTATCACCTTAAAAAGTACTTCAGTTTTACAGTGCAAGCTGCAGAGATACCTCCCCCCATGCACACAGACCAACCCAAGCCTCAGGTCACAATAAAGTCAAACAATAGAAGTTGGACCACCCACTTACGATTGTAGTACAAGACAATACACAGTGTGCCACACCCAAATTCAACAATTTTGAGACTGTGGGAGCTAATAGGACTGATATGGCGTAACTATTACATGTTTTAAGTAAACCTTTCAAACAAACTTTTAAACATAACAAAAATAATTTTAAAATAGATAAATAAACAAACAAATAAATAACAGCAACAACAACAGTAATGATATAATAATATTAACAACAACAACAACAACAATAATAATGATGATGATGATGATGATGATGATGATGATGATGATGGTGGTGGTGGTGGTGGCGGTGGGTGCGGCGGTGATAATTTAAAATAAAATAAGATAAAATAAAATGAAAACCCTCACGAAGACCAGAGAATTATTCAAAATGTTATGGGGGATGACTTTAAACGAACAAGAGATGTAACCGTTTATCTACAAACAGTGGGGAGTAGCTTTGTTACACCGTACTGTATTCGCAAATTTACTCGGTTTAATTACTCAGGACAACAGGTTAAACTATCCAGGCAGGACACGCATTGTTCACACTACCTTACAGAGATAAAGTGTGCGTTTTAAAAAAATTCCAGAAGATGGCGCTGTGTATCCACAATTCAGTGTGCTCCCTTCATTTCCCTATGTTCCCTAATGCCTCTCTAGTTCCTTTGCCTGTCGTGGGAAAGGATTATCTGTGCAAAGCAAATATGCGAATTTCCCAGTGCATAAATTTTTAAAAATGCATTGGTGTGGCAGATACATTTTTCCCCGGAAGCCCTCTACATAAACTTAAAACAGCTGCTGAGATTCTGAATATGTCTAAAAGTATAACTCTTTCTTTTTGAGTGCGGTGCGGGAGGGAAAAAGACATTCATTTACTAAAAGCAGTCACTAGAGGTCGCCAAGAGAACGATAGCTGCCTGTTTGCAGCGCTTTAGGAGGATCCACACAATGACGGGATGAGCATGTTGTAATAAGATGTGGCATGAGATATTATTTATTCATGATGTGACCACAATGAGAAAGCTACTTCAACTTTTGACTGGTGCAGATCTTGTAAAACGACTCTAAGGAATCATTTGTAATGAGGATACAGCATCACAATATTCCTTTTGTTTTATTGATCATATTTTGTTGCAAAATGGCATTCAGCATTATCACCTTGGCTGTGTGTCATCTGTCTGTGTATCTATACTCTATTTTTATTCATTTTCTTAGAATTATTTCTTTTGACCACTATGATACGTCACATATTATTATTACCACTGAGCAGGCCATAGGATAACTTTACAGAGGTGAATCATACTAAAATAGGAGTGCGAACACTCCTAATTTCTCAGCAGGATCTTGTTGTTCCTTTCCTGTCAGAGGCTGTGTTTGTTTTGGGCCTGTGTGCCCCTGCGAGGAGAAGTCTCCCTCCCCTGCTGGGTCGACAACCTCGGCTGCCTGTGAAGAGTCCACCCCCTGTCTGAGGCAGGGCCACTTGGCTTCTCCACAAAGGCTACTGGAATAACAGTGCCACGGAAAGGAAATGACAGCCTTTTCAAAAGGCTCCCTTCTCTACAGCCCCCCCCCCCCCCCACCCACCCACGCCGGGGGATGGGGTAGCGGACAGCGCGATGAACTGCGGGGGATGACTTTTATCACTGTTGTGAAATGTTGATCTTGAATGAAATAAATGTCTGCCAGTGATTCACATTTAAAAAATCAGTGCTTGCAGGTCTTTGCGAAGCAGTAGGGTGTGCAAGCATTTATACTTAAATTAAATGTAATATGATATAATCGGACAGACAGAAATTTTTATTGTTGTTTTTTATTCATATGCTGGTATTACGCGACTGTATCCCATAGGCTGCTTTTGGATCACAGAGAATTTCTTTTTTTTTTTTTTTTTCACCGTATGAGTTGAACTGGAAGTCCAGAGCGACACGTCTGGGCCTGTAAAATCCATTAGGTATCTGAGGGATCCTCTTGGATGCTCTTGTCATTGTGGGTTTGATTGAAGAATGGCAGAGAGGGAATGAGAATTTTCTCTAGTCTGAGGAGCAATAAAAGGCCCACTGCTTCCTTTGAACATGCTTAGAAAGGCTCCTTTGATCTCTCTGTCATATGCATGCGGTTCCTAACGCAAGATAATGGAGCGATGCTCATGAGAGATAAGTGGTGTGAAGTGTGCGCGTGTGCTGCCTCTTATCAATTAAGAAACTCTTAAACGGGACACCCGTGGTATGTGTTGCCACAAAGTCTCAAACGGACCGGTCATCTGCCACCCTCCACCACCCCCAAACACACACACACACACACACACACACACATCTTCATCTCTCTCACTGTCCCTCTCGCTACAGTTTCTGACATCCTTTGCACAGGATAGAGCACTGACTTCCTCTTGAATTACGTAGTACCCTCTTATTTGCTGACTCTCCTTCAGTTACTGCGTATCCTGGATTCATTAACTCGGGAACTTCCGGGTTTCCTTTGTTTTGCCAGTTCACTGTGCTTCCAGGAACCGCAGGTGCAGGGAGTGTGCATTGTCATTCACTGCATGCCATGAAGCACACATGCGCAAGTTTACCCTTGATCCCTCACTTTGAAATGGAGGTGCTGTGGGAACAGGGAGTAAACTGACAGGACTCTACCTCCTCTACTCGTCCTCTGTCTGTCTGAATCTCTCTCTCTCTCGCTCTCTCTCTCTCTCTCTGTCTATCTATCTATTTATCTCTCTCTCTCTCTCTGTCTATCTATTTATCTCTCTCTCTCTCTCTCTATCTATCTATTTCTCTCTCTCTCTCTCTCTCTCCCTCTCTCTCTCTCTCTCTGTCTATCTATCTATCTATCTATCTATCTATCTATCTATCTATCTATCTATCTATCTATCTATCTATCTATCTATCTATCTCTCTCTCCCTTACGCTTCACTCTCACTCTCTCCCTTTCACACTTTCGTGTTCGTATTTCATTATTTCATATAATTATATTTCAACTGTCAGTCAGTTAAGTCTTTGAAAAAAAAGAAGAACCTTTCAAATTTTTACCAGGCCAACTAATTCCATCTCTGAAAAACAATCAACAAATCATCAAAGCGAAGTGCTTAGACTTCAAGTAGAGTTTGTCAGTGCTCAATAGGGGGCGCTCTTTGCCTGTCTGTGTTTGAGAGCGCATAGGCCACAGCCAGCCCCTCACATTCTGGTGCCATGCTAGGGAGACAGCAGCCATAAAATTCTCACCTCATTATCAGGAGTTCAGTCACATCCCAGGCCTGTGTTGGTGGGGAGGGGGCAGAGAGAGAGAGAGAGAGAGAGAGAGAGAGAGAGAGAGAGTGGGGGTAGGAGCACAAGGGGGTAAAAGAGAAGGGTGAAGCTTTTTACTGACACCTTCCTCTTGTCTAGGCGGTAGATGGCCATACTGGGGCACTGTACATGAGCTGTGACAGAGGTCCTGAAATCGCTGTTCATATTGGCTGTTCTGTATGGTGGGCACTTTTGCTGTTCCCTTTTTTTTATGTGGCAGCAACTGTATGTATCAAATGAAAACGCCTGCATAAGACATTTTTGCTTAGATCTATATGGGATATCAAGACCAAATGATGACATTTCCGTATCAGTTACACATTTTAAATTTTCAAATGGCAGTTGAACCCATGACATTGCTAATAATATGATCAAAAGATATTAAAATAGCATCAGTCACCAGAAAGCAAGTCCATAACAGTTCATTTCCTGAGAAAGTAGACATATACCATATTTCCCTAAGTTGTTTTTTTTTTGGCTTGTTTGTATCTGGGTTTGATCGCTAGTATCACAAATACAGTCAAACCACTATTACAATTCATAAGAATCTTATTAAAAAATATACATACACTCTGCATGTGACAAAGAACTTTACTGGGTCATTTATGTTTCCTGTAGAAAGACTAATCAAGACAAATGCAGAGGTGCACTTTGATTAGTGGAAGACCCCATTGTTTCTGTGTAGCTGAAGGGGTGGGGATGCAGTGGAGAGCACTAGGCTCCCAGCAGCTGGTGTCCTCCTATCCTCACATGTACAGCCAATAAATCAATATCAAATCTAAAGTGCAGGAAGCCAGATGGTCTTCCTCTAGACCCTTACCCCGGCAGGTCAGAGCCAGTGTGGCTACTGTAGCCTAGGACCACAGAGACTACCCTTTGAAGGCTTAGACTTTCAACAGGGACTCCATGAATGACTAAAAGAGACAAATAAGCTGTTACGACTCAGGTCAAATCAGTGTTTGTGTTTCAGTGCACATCAAAGGTTCAGGCCTGTTTGATATGCAACCCCCACACCTTGATCCAGGCTCGGGACAGGTAGAAGGGTGGAGCAGTCCATTGAGAGAAGAATGGGGGTGTTGTGTGAGTTTCATCTCTCAGCACTTGCCATAGGGCTCTTGACCCAGACAAAGGTTCCAGCCTTGCCTCCGATTCCCCGCAGAGTCACCGGCCTCTCTTGCACCCTCTCCAGCTTGTGACAGAACGTTTTTGGGGGGAGCTAACCGTGTACTGTGGGGCTACCCCGGCCTACGGTTCTGCTAGGCGCCTTTAAAACCGTGTCTGCTGTGCGCATCGTCAAACATATGAATTACCATCAAAATATTAGGAGGGAGAGCATTCCATTGCCTTTGTTGTATAGATTATCTGCAAATCAGTGGTTTTTACCCCCCGAGTAAATTAAATTAAGAATTTAGACCTTAGAACGTAATGGCAGAGAGGCTAAAGAACAACAAAGGATGATGTAACTTTCTTTTTTTTTTTTTTACAAGCACTCAGAAAGCTCCTCTTGATGTCTGTGTGGGCCAGAGGTTAGGTTAAACAGTAGTTTGATTGAATGGCTGTTCACAGGCCAGTGTGAAATACCAGCTCCATTGCGAGGTGTGACTGGTGAGAAGGGGGCCACACTGGCCTTTGTGTGGCTCCCGGGCTAAATGTGCGGCCCCCATTGTTGAAGACTGACCGCCCGGCCCCTAAGACTCTCTCCTCTGCTGCTTTGTCCCAGGCTGCGTGACTATTTCCTTCAACCCAGGTCAGGGCAAGGTCGTGACTTTGGACACCTATTCCCTGTCGGTCTGTGCTGTCTATGTGCCTATAAATGCATAAAAATTGAGACTAGACATTTTTCTGACAGAGAAAATACATTATAGAAAGGAGTACGTCTATGAACCAGCGAAAAGAGGCTGCACATATTGTGTGAGAACGCAGTGCATGGGCTGCAGAAGAGAGTGAGCAAATAACTGAGAATTCAGGATACAAATAACAGGAGCAATTCATAATTTGTGTTAAAAGTTAAAACGACTTTAAGGTCGGTCAAAACAATATAAAATCTAATTTGTGACTCTGTACAGGATCACTGAGGAATAAGCTTAACACCATCACAGTACGGGCGATAAATTCAATGCCATTACTCTCAGTCAGTGTAAATAATAGTTTGAGATTTACTAGGCAGAGTTAACCTCCTAGTTAACCTTAATGAGCTATGAGATCATGTAGCCATTAAAGAGACAGGGGCAGTCTGCTCCCCTCTCCTTTTTCCTCAGGCAGGGGCTTATTGAGCCCTTAAGGACTGAAGCTCTTCTCTGTTGATAAGAAGAGGAAAGGCCAAAGTGCCATTAGGCGCTTGTGTATGCGGCGCAGGTCACCACAGTGCTGTGAGTGAGGTTGTGTGGAGAGGGGAGGGCAAGAGAGAGGAGGGATATTACCTGATAAGGATCACTGTGAGTCTTTGATCTTTAAGGGACTGATAAGTGGTTACAGAGTGGCATGCTGAGCGGACGAGCAAGGCAACACGACAGGTACAAACAAGCATGTCAGGCCTCAGAATTGGAGGTGACTTAAAAGTTAAAAAAAAAAAAAGAAGAAATCAGTCACATACAGAAGGAAAGACCGGTGAACAATTTGTCAATTTGTCTGAGTGGGGTGAAAAAGTAAATACCATTCACTTGCTCTCATTAGGTAAATTCTCCGCGTTCACTTTTGACGGGGTGCGCGTAAGACGAGGGTGTTAGCGTAACTGCATTCTTTGGCGGTGAGCAAAGATCTGACTGTTTTCTAAGCATAAGGTTTAGCAAAAAGAGCGGCCTAATCGAAGTCGCCGCTTAACGGAAGAAAGGACCGCGTTGCATCTTACCGGCAGCGCACCTAATGAAGATGTCAGAGAGAGAGAAACTGATGGAATCGAACAGGAACATTAAACAACGCAAAGCAACAACGGCAAAAAAAAAAAAGAAAAAAAAAGAAAAGAAAAAATGTAGCCATGTGGTGCACCACACATAATTTCAGCCACATTCCTCCTATAGCAAAGGGAACCGGGTGCTGGCTCCACACCGAGGACCATTAAAACGACACTCCAATGTCACAATACACAGGGCTGGTTTAGTGGGTGGTTGGGTGAGGGGAGGCGTGCTCCCTGGCCGCTGATTTAGGGCCTGCATGTGGAGACCAGACAGAGCCTCAAGTCGGGGGTGCGAGCTGTGGCCTGAAACAGATGCCTGTCTGTCTGGCCCTGAGGAGGAAGAGTGTGTGTGTGTGTGTGTGTGTGTGTGTGTGTGTGGTGTTGCGAGGGGGGGGGGGGGGGGGTTACCTCACTGAATGAGAAGGGGGAGCTGCCTGTGGAGCGTATGCGACTTCACCCGTCATCCTGGCAACAGCGCAGTAATAGAGTCATATTCACTGCACCTGCATCCACGTCTGGACGTGGAAGGACGAATTGTTGAAAGAAAGTGGGGGAGGCGTGTGGTTGTAACGATGTGCATGTGTGTGAGTGTGGCTTCATGTGATACTTCCATGAGTGTAACCATCTTTTTTTTTTTCACACAGAAACAGAAGCAGGTAGCACACCTCATGTCCTTTAGTTCATATCTTAAGCAACTGAATGAATGAATGAATGAATGACAGCATGAGAACTTTTAAAGCCCTAAAGGCATATTGTTTCCAGATTAAATGTTAATCTAAACATTACTAATCTGATGGAAAGAACAGGCTCTCTCAATCCGTGTTCAATAAACTTTTATGATCTCTTTCAATTTTTTCATTCTTTTTGTTCAAGCCCTTAAAAACCTCCGTGTTTAAAAAGAAAAAAAAAAAGCCCTCTATTTGTCCTTTCGGTACTATAGCAGCAATTACCAAAATAAACAAGATACAAGTCTCTATCTAAACTCCTCCTGAAGTATTGTAAGCAAGATAAAGCTGTGCTCATCCACACTCCAATTAAAAGGATTAAAATGTTAGAGGCCTCCATTATCAGCTTTCTCCCACTGACATCAAAGAGAACATGGAGTGAGAGCGCAGCTGGCCCGACGGTGTGAGTTTTCTTCTTGCTCTCGATGCGGAGGGGTGTTGTTTGTGCTGAGGATGTTTACCGATCCCAGGCAAGACAAACAACCTCATTCTTATTTGTGGGAGTTCTGCTCAAACACAGCGATGTGAAGGGTTCACTCAGTGTGAGAGTCAGGATGTGCTGCATTGTCAGCCTTTTGTTTTTCCTCTGCCCTTTTTTTTTCTTTTCTTTTCTTTTTTTTTATGTCTGATGCCTTTTTGGTAAATCCCCAAGTCTTTTCCAAAATAACAAACCTGAGGTTTCAGGAGTTTGTTTTTGATGAATTTTTTTTTGCACGTGATTTTGTGCCACTTTTATAAATGATGTCCCCCCCCCCCTTCCATTTATTAACGGTTAGAGTTGGCATTTAATTAAAAAAAAAGATTTTTCTTAAATTTTGAATCTCAGATTTATCTCTCAGAGCTGCTAAAATGCTTATATATTTGAGTAGTTTTGTTGCTTTTTATACATGGTTCAAAACAAATCCCCCTTAAACATGTGGCATCTTCTGAAACCCACAAATGTCAGCCTGTGCAAGGTGAGACCACAGGGTGTCACTCTCCCTCACTCAAATCTACACTTTGACCTCTGATGACAACTGCACAAAGCAGCAATTCAGACTTTTTATCTGTTTCATTTACATTTAGTAGTCAGGCTAACATTTGAATAACGTTCTTATCCAGAACATTAAGCATTGAACTTTGAATGTATTTCACAGTAAGAGGCTTATTACATGATACATATTGGTCTGGTAAAGGGATGATGTTTTAATGCGGCATACATGCAAAGGGAATAATGCCTTTGTTAAATGTCTTGATATTGTGCAGTTGTGTCTTCTTTATCAAACACACACACACAAAAAAATTCACCTAATAAAGACTGCTTCCGTTTTTTAGCTTTGTTTGAAATTCTGTCCCCTGTTTTTACACATGCTGCTCCCCAGTTTCAATGGTAAATAAACAGTAATATCACTGTTACGCTTAAATATGTGAAATACTGCACTGAGTAAGTACTGAGAGAATGGATCTGATACCATATAATAATATAACGTAATTAGGTTAGACATATATTCTGTGTTGTCAATATATACCACTGAAAACCCTGGAGAGTAAGAGAGAGTCTATGCCAAACGGTGAGCTTTTTTAATCAGCCAGTACCATTCTCTCACTTGAGCTCACAGGAGCGTAAATCACAATGGAAACAAGCCTAAACAGGGTAGTTTTTATGGGGGGGGGGGGCAGACTTCCTTTATATCCTGCCGGGGGTCAGCGGCTGACACTGTTCAAGTGTCAAAGGCCTTTTAACTGACTGGGTCCCAAACAAAGTATTATTACTTTATTGGGCATCATTTAGCTAGCTCCTTTACACTTTCTTCCATCTCAAAGTAGTGCTAAGCAAAATGAGAGGGAAAATATGTATCCAGTGAAGTTTACTGTGTAATGTTGCAATCTATAGTTTTAGGTTTATTTAGACTTACAGGCACAGCAAAGTACTGACGCTGTGTCAACAAGTGACGTTATGATAATTAATTTGGTAATTAAATTATTGACTCATAAAGTCATTAAACACAAAGTGCGCATGTGAAAACATCTGCCCCTTGAACTTGATGGTAACCACTCCAGAGGAACGACTTTCAATAGCAGGAATCAAGGCATTCACTCAGTGTGTAGTGGTAATGATCTGTGACATACCAGTTTAATGTTCCCGTAAAGCATGAGCAAGACGTGTTTGGACTAGAATGGCAATGCCAACATAGCACTTTCACTTTGAACAATCAAGTGATAAAGCTGGTAAGTCTTCTTTAACTCCATTGAGTGGACTGAGTTAAGGATGATTCTGTGTTTTCCTCCTCTGATACGTAAACAAAAATACAAACACAAAAAGTGAGTTTTGGAGCAAAGATGGTTTATGATCATGGCAGTAATGGTGTTAATAGTTAACAACTGGACTTCGAGCGTAACGATACATTTCTTCAAATGTTTTAATTCAATTTTGGTGCCAAAATTGGATAATGGACAAAACTTTCATTCTGACTGCAGGTCGCAGGAGACAGAGGTGACCCGCTCATTTTAACACTACCTGTACGGACTTCCTGTGAAAACGTCAGATCCGACTAGTTTGTTGTTCGAAACTGGGAATTCTCTGCGTCACCTATGTCAATACCTGAGGCGGTGTCCCTTTCTGATCATTTGGATAATGAAGTAACCTTTTTTTATTATTAAACAGGTTTTTACAAACCAATTCCACTCTCGACATTCGTCGAAGTTGGCAGAGATTTCCTATCCTGGGACATTCACTTTGGACTTCTTTGTTTTATTACTTCCGGAAAGCCCCTGCACAGGTAAGGCGAGTTTCGGGCTCGTGTAGCTGTCCAGCTTGTTCTCACGGTAGGTTCTAGTGCCATATTTAACACTGCGTAGCTTGTTCTATTTGATTACAAAACTGGTTGTGATCGTTGGACTTCATATAACACAATTAAACGTTTTGAAACTGTAAAAAATCAAGAGAGATATCACGACCTAATGTGACGTTTCGGCACACATCTTTTGTACAATGAACTATTAATTATATAAGAGGCGTGGACGACGACTTTCGTTTTAAGACAGGCTTGTAGACTGTATAACCTTTTAGACACATATATTTTCTTATACGCTAACCCATTATAACCGAAGACGTTTCAGAAGAGCGGGGAAAGTTTACTCTGTTGTCAAGCATGTCATCGGCAGCTGTCAGATGGGCGCTGAATAATTTATTGCGCCAACCCAAGAGGTAGATCAACTTCAGAGCAGTGGTCTACCCTTGTGCCCGGTGTCAGTCCTAATTATAGGAACAAAAGGAGCTGATTCTGACGTTTCATCGTGCAGTTTAAATTGTTCTGGTTGCTGAATCAAAGTAATCTGTGGGTCTAAAACGATCCTTTTACGTTTTTGTTTTAAAAGAGCCTAGGTTCATTCCTCGGCTTCATGTTACATTTTCAGATTTTTCAGGCTCAGAGTACACCTTCTGTGATGTTCTTATTCGACTGTGTGCACAATCATTTGTCTGCTGATAAGGGCAAACTCTCCTACCAAGGTAGTGTCAACAAACAAACTGACTGCCCAGGACTAGTTGTTTGTTATAGCAAAAATACTAGTTAGATGAAGTTTACTGACTCTACAATGATACGTACACGACACTTTTCTAACAGGCATTTCATACAAGACCTTTCACACTGTTTTCCCTAACACTCAGCAGTTATTGTCCAGTGACTGAAAACAGTATGTCAGCAATGTTAATCCACTGTGTTGTAAACAGAATTTTTGGTTTCACGTCTTGTGTTGCGAGGCCTTGTCCTCTGTGAGAGAGGTTTGCAGACATGGGCCGTGGGTGGATTAGAGACACCAGGTTTGTACGTTTTAAACGTGTTCTGATGGAGACCGTGATACCGTAGACAGGTTCCAGGTTGCCCCTGAAACATGCGACAGGCAGAGTAGGAGGGAGCACGGGGTGTGGACTAAGAGCTGGATTAAGTGAAAGTTGACTTTTTTTTCGGTCTCAGATAATTATAACCGTAGACCGTGACGCTGTATTCCGGTGAGCTCACTGATACACTTTATTTCGGTTTTTTCCGTTTGTGTTTATTCTACAGAGGTGTGACAGACTGTCTAATTACGCGTTACCCTGTATACTACCAAGGCTAGGTTTTAAAGTTGTTTTTACGAAAAGTCCAGCAATTGCTCTCTGATTATTCTTGTGCATAGGGAGCTAGTCGCGTCGCTGCCAGTGAGGAGGTTTGTGCATAGGGTGGAAGATGAATGGTTGAGAGATTTGTAGGCCTTAGCCTTGAACAGCATGCATCCTTGAAAGCCAAGGCATCGTAAAACACTGGATTATCTTTGAAAAGCAGACGTTGTTTCACAGCTCAGCCTCAACCATGTATAAAGGCCACCATACTGTGGAGAGAGAGAGAGAGAGAGAGAGAGAGAGAGAGATACCCATCTGTCTTAGCCAGGGTCACCGCCTAGAGCTGTCCTTCATCAGCGGAGACACGATACATTCAAAATTCTAATTATCAAATCCAGGTCTCAAGCTTAAGGCAGTTTTTCAACACGGTTATGAATTCCTCTTTCCACTTTGTGTCCTCAAATAACACGTTGATGGAAATGTCAAATTCCCCTCAGTGAAGTGCCAATTTAACACGGAAACTTTTCTTCAGGTATCAGTTATGACCTGTCGGGTCTGTACGTGGTAAGTGGGCTTAATTACCCTCCTCACCCTTAAAGTTATCCAACGCTGTTTTTTTTTTTTTATGTCCATTTTAATTTGTAACGTGTGACTTAAATGATGTACGTTCGCATCGTCTGTAAGGGAGATCACATAGGATTTATAGAGATGTAGACTGTTCCAATACAGGACACCGGTGTGGCTGGGTAAGGATATCATTGGCCCCTATCTGTTACAGAGAAGATTGCAATCGAGTAAAGGGAGCGGTGAGCAAGAGAGGGCTGTTTTGTTTGACCTCAAATGCTGTACACGCAGACGAACACACACACACACACACACACACACACACACACACACACACACACATACACACACACACACACACACACACACAGAGGGGAAGAGAGTGAGGGAGAGGCAGAGGGGGAGAGATGGAGAGAGAGAGAGAGAGAGAGAGAGAGAGAAACTCTGGAGCGCTATAATTGGTCAGTGGTGGAGCAGGCTTGTCAGAGCGCACTGCCTGCACTGGTGCAACATCAGCAGTCTTAACTCCACCTCCCTTTCATACACACACATACTCGTACAGTCTCTCTCTCGCACGCACGCACACATACACACACACACACACACACACAAATGTTCTTTTAACCCCTCCTCCTTCTCCTGGGTCCGCACAGTCAGACGTTGACTGCCTCCTCTCTCCAGTCCGCTGAACACCCCTTTGCCCTGTCATTCGCCTCATGCTGCTTTTTGCATTCCGTACACACACACACACACACACGCACGCGCACACATGCACAAACACAAACAGACGCTCACTCACTCTGTGGTGGAGATGAAGGACTCTAGTTTCAGTCCGGCTGCAGGCAGCCAGCATTGCTGTCGGGCTTGAGTTTCTTGTTTGCATGCAGTGACTGCCGGGGAACCTGACAGTGTGGATCGCAGCATCAAAGGTTTGTGGAGCTGAACGAATTAAGAGCTGACATGAATATTCTGGGGAATTTATCTGGAGCACTGATGTGTTAACGTTCTCCTAGTTTGTTTTGTTTTGGGTTTTTTTTAGTAGTTGCGTAAGGGAACTTTGCCTCAGAACGACTTGACAAATGTGATGTCACAAGCTCTTAGTCGAATATTTAGAATGGCAGTTGACGATTTACTGTAAATGCCTACTTATAATTATGAATATGTGCAAAGTATGATTTGACTCCCCAAATATGTATTTGCATGTGTAATCAAGAGTTCCCAAGTATTTGTATTTGACGGGTCTTACTGTGGAATTTCAAAGAAACCGGTTTTATTGATTTCTGTTGTAAATTGTGTATGTGTGTGTCTATCTGTCTGTCTGTGTGTCTATGTGTGTGTCTGTGTGTGACTAAAGTGGCTGGATCTCTTGAGTTAAAGCTTACACTCTTTGCCTATTCACAGGGAATTACTGAAGATTAGGCTTCTCTCAGAGGGAAGTAGCCCACTGCTGATGGGGCACAGTGGGGTCATTAGTGACATGGATAGACTTCATGCTCAGTTTACTCTCCACTTCTCATTCTGTCTTAGCGCCTTGTCTTTGTTCGTTCCCATTAGGTGGGTTTTGACCGTTGCTCTCCAATCATTTCGTGGAGTTTAACCTTTTTAATGAAGCGAGCGGTGGTGACGGGGGCTGCCAGACTGGGATTCCTGTTGTAGTTTTTTTAAACTCACGCAGAGGATACAGCTGCAGCCGCTTTCCCATATTGTTTCTGTTTAGTGGATCTGTGTCATTTCCTGTCCAGTCGACAGGAGCCAAAAAAAGAATGTGCACCTCCTGACTCAGTTCTCTTTTGTTCACTTTCCCCCGACAGAGAGGAGAGGTGCGGATGCCTGAGGCCGGGTTTTGGATCTTTGTTTTGACAACCCTCGGCGTCCAAAGAAGCTGAAATAGAAAGTGAAGGACAAGAAGAAGGAGTTTTTTTTTTTTTTGGTTTTTGGTTTTTGGTTTTTTTTTTTGGAGAGGAAAGGGAATCAGCGGCAGAGTGTTCTTTACCGACTGAGTGGAAGTCAAGCTGCGACTCCTGACCGACGGCCGCGATGGAGCCCAAGGTGCCGGCGCCGGCGGGCAGCCTGACGTGGGCGCGGATGTGCAAGGAATGCGGGCAAGGGCACGAAGGCCAGGAGAGTCACCTGTACGAGTACCAGGACGAGGTGGACGACGAGCTGGTGTGCCACATCTGTCTCCAGCCGTTGCTCCAGCCGATGGACACGCCGTGCGGACACACCTACTGCTTTCAGTGCCTGAGTAGCTTTCTCCGGGATCAGGACTTTTGCCCCGTGGACCGTCAGAGGCTACAGATGCAGCATTGCCGCGCCTCCAGCCTCTTGGTGCGCAATTTGCTGGACAAACTGACAGTGTTGTGTCCGTTCCACAGCGAATGCCAACAGAGCATGCAGAGATGTGAACTACAACCGCACCTGCACAACAGGTCAGAACGCCATAGGCTTGGAAAAACGTTCTGTTTCAGTTTGCATAGGACAAACCGCTGAAAGATACCACCGGCCCAGATTACATTAGAATTGACCCACATCGGTGAAGACGATAAAACGAAAGCGTTTTGTGCTGGGGTAGATCAGATATCAAGCCTTAGGCAGGGAGAAGGGGGTTGGGGCTTTACATGTAGGGGACATACTGGAAAAAGTCCTGCATCTGGATTAGGTTTATTGATATGCATGTAGAGTCCTCAGTAAAGTCCAGTACGTGAGGTTATTCAAATAGGCATGTGATATATGAATACATTCATGAGTGTATATGTCAGATGCATGTATAATATATGAAAAATTATAAATACGTTCACAGTTGATACTTATCATGTACTTACACTTCACATCCAAAGCTCAGATTGCCAAGAAAAAGTTTCTCAAACATTTAAGGAATGCACTTTATCCAGGTCTGGCAGGGACACAGTAAGTCGAGTAAGTTGAGCTGGATTAAAGAGTAGTGAGACGTGAGAAGTAAGAGGAACATATGATTGGGGGGGCAGGAGGGTGTTGGTTAGGTCTTGTTTTAGACCAGGTTTTTTTTTTTTGGTTTGTTTTTAGATGGTAAAGACACACATGTGTTCAAGTTTTCTTAGGACAGGAAGTGCAGGCAAACCAAAAAAATGGTGAATGGAAAAGAAATCATCTTTGATTGGTCTATGTGGGCAACAGTAGAGCAACAGTAAGGACTCATTAAGTGACAGCACCAACCATTGGAAAACCATTCATATCCATGGGCCATATATTAGAGTTCAGCACACTGTATAGCTAACATTCTGATAATATCATTAGTAAAACAGAAGGAAAAAAAGATTACCATTGTAGGCAACAAAGCCTCAGCTTCTCAGCGTTGATCTCTCTCACATGGAGCGGCGCCCTGGCC
This sequence comes from Chanos chanos, assembly GCF_902362185.1. NCBI lineage: Eukaryota > Metazoa > Chordata > Actinopteri > Gonorynchiformes > Chanidae > Chanos > Chanos chanos. The sequence goes on along the minus strand of NC_044496.1, from coordinate 53,327,498 downwards.
GTTATCTCCGCTGTCGGCTGTGACGTAATTCGAAAGGCTAAAGGTTGTTTTTGCTGCGGGGTCATGTGTACCTGAGCAAACATTGAAAGGCTTTCCAGAGGGAACGTGTCAGAGAAGGAAAAATGCAACGTCGAGACCGGAGTGACACGAAAACAAATGAAGTTTCACGACTCTGGGAGAGCAGTTAGTTGGACGACAGCTTGGCTTTTATTTACCTCTCCAGGACTCTTGTCTTGTGGAAGCATCTTTTATATTACTGTGTTAATTTGCATGGTTCTACCAGCTAAAGTTAGTACTTGCCAAATATATTGCATGTCACAAGGAGTGTCTGTGACTATTCCTGCGTCAGAGCGTTGCCATGGATATGGTATCATGCCATGGAAAATACACAGGTGTTTCTTAGAACCTTTCAAAAATCTCCTTCGGTCACTTCCGTTGCCTTGGTGATACTGATAGTTTGCCAAGGTTTAAGTTTTCACCCAAATCACATTGACTGTGAGATCAGTTTTAACGTCCTCCTTTAGCCTCAAAGAATGGGCGCACCAAAGCACACCCCCACACTTTCAGCTCATTGCAAGGAAAAGCCAGAGACACATGGCCTGGTCCTGGAAAGCAGCACAGTTTGAGAAAAGAAAGTGAAAAGAGATAGTGTTGAACAAAAAACAAAAAAACAAAAGTATTCCAGCAGCACCTTGGTATTGTTCTTTTGGGTGTGTGCTAGTGAGAGAGAGAGAGAGTGAGAGAGAGAGAGAAAAAAACTAGAAAGAGTAGGCTTTCCAATTGTACAGTCCACTTCTCCTGAGGTGGAGAAATGTAAAAGATTTTTCCACCAGCAGGGCCTGGTCGTCTTGGAAACCGGCCAGCTGTGGTCATTTCTCTGTAGTCCTGTAAGATGCTTTGGCTGATCCATCCACCCCGCCTCTTACGCTCAGACTAATACACAGAAATCCAGTCATGCTCGCTGAAAAGACTGCACTGGCGTTTAGATGACTTGATTTCTGCATGCTCAGCTCTCATTGTCCGAGTCAGTTACAGGCATGAGATTTCAAACAGAATAAGAGTAGTAGTAAATGTAGTGATTAGCGATAGTAATTGTCAGAAAAGACGCTTCAATTGATAATGCTAGTTAGCTGTAAAATAATAAACCTCAAGAATAAACCCAACAGTGTTACGTCAAAGATGAAGTCAAAGATGGGAGCTGTTTGTGGAGGGGAAGTTGTTTTAAATCTGTTCTAAGCCAACCTGTCCCCTCTGCCTCCCTGCAATGCAGTAGAGTAGCCTCCTTATCTGCATTGCTCCTCTCTTCTCCCTCTCCCTGTCTGGACGTGCCAAACCTCCCGACACCTACTTCACAGACCTGAGTGTGAAATATCCTAAACACAAATGCTCACAGGATGCCTTGGTATTTTAAGTCTCTATTGAAACAGATGAATAAACACTATTTTTTTTTTCCGATGTCTGTTTTGCTGATCTTCAATCAAAAGTAACTGCCAGCATTAATGTGCGTTGCGGGATATTTTTAGCTAATGTCGCTTTCGCTAGGTAATGAACGTGTTACGTGCTGAGAAAAACCAAATTCGCTCAGTCATTTTCCTCTTTCTCTAACCCTCATCTGTCTCTCTTTCCCGCTCCAAGATGTCCAGGGTTCAAGCGACTGAGGGAGGAGGCAGAGAGGAGAAAGAGACCTGCTTGGAACGAGATCAAGGGGAGCAGGACGGAGGGAGAATGTGCAGGCGACAGTAAATCCACCCCAAACAGAACCTCCACGGCCCGCGGGCCGGCTGAGCCCGGCCTGGTCAACCCTGCTTTTGAAGAAGGCGAGGATGGTAAGACGTTTCTCTCCTCTCGCGTTTCTCCAAGAACCAGGTCAAATCATCTATTTTTCACCCGGTTCTTGACAGCACCTGAAGGCATGTCTTTTTTTTTGTTGTTGTTTTTTTTTTTTTGACTTCACAATGAAACATGAGCATTGGAAATCCTTACATGCGTGTTAGTCATAATTATGGTGTCTTTTTGTAGAGAATTGAGGCGAGTTATCTCTAGAGTGACTCAAACTGTAGCTAAGTGTCAGGGAAGGGAGGAAAAAAAAAAGGTGAGAAGAGTTTGGAGAAGTCAAAGAAGTCTGTGAGAAGGAGAGGAAATGGATTTTCAGCTGTGTTGACTCTCAGTTATAATGAAAACAGGAGCAGCCTTTGATGTGGCCATTCCTCTTGACTTCAGGCAGGTCTGTGTGAGTGGGGTTGGCCTTTGGAGACACTGTATCACTATGAGCTGTGAAATTATAGGCACGAGTCATCACCTTGTCACCGTCTGCTTTCTCTGAACAAGCCTGCACCTATACAGATTCCCCTTCACAGATGCCTTAGTAAAAGCGGTAAAAGTCCTCCGGGCTAGTGGTTAGTCTGAATTTATGGGTGCACGGTCAAATCAAGACAGGTGGTTACCTGGCAACCCCCAGATTATTTAAGATACAGATGACATCATCTGTCTGTCTCACTTCGAGATGAGTCTTCCTTGGAAACTACAGCCGTGAACTATGAGTCTTCTGTAAATTGTATGAATATGAAAACAAACAGAAAAAAAAAGAAATGTGTATTAAAGTCCTGATATCATTTAACATCTCCTTCTTTTCAACACTGATCCATTCCTCCCAGAAGCCCCCCTGAGGTCCAGCCTGGTCTCCGAGTCCACCGTGGTGGAGCTTTTTAGGGACAATCCTGAGGAGGAGTTGGGTTTGCGGATTGTGGGAGGCAAGGACACACCCTTGGGCAATATCGTCGTACAGGAAGTTGTTCGTGACACATTGGCAGCCCGCAACGGAAAGCTGGCACCTGGAGATCATATCCTAGAGGTGAGACACTTCGCCTGGTCATCTGCAATCCATTCACGCTCTTAAATTCTCTTTTTTGCCACATTTTAGCATTTTAATCTAAACAGCCTGGATAGTCACAACTACCGAGTCTCTGAGCTTCAGTCTTAATGATTGTGTTTATTTATTTAGTTGTATAATACACTACTCATACATAATCCACAAAACAAAATGATCTGCCTGTTCTCTAGGAACAGATTAAGCCTAGTCCATGACTAGATTTTCAATGGGTAATTTGTATTTATACAAATTTATACACACACACACACACACACACACACACACATATACATATATATATACATATACTTACTATATATATATATAGTAAGGTAATTTTGCAGCCCCCTGTAATGAGAGTTGCTAATTCTCAGAGACATCAAGCTTCAGATTTGATGAATTATTGCTTCTTTATTACATGATCATGGGAGAAGCGCACCTCAGAGGTGAAGTGCAGTTCTCACTGAGGTTAAGGAGTGCGGAGCTTTTTCATACAGTGACACAAACTTCCAAGGACATGTGTGGGGGTTTACAAGATAACTTTCCTCATGGAGCACAACATACTCAGTGTTCACTCCAAGGCGTTGCAGACACACAGAGGCCTTGTCTCCTATATAATAAATGCTAATTGTTCTAGCTAATTTTGCAGCATGTAGTAATTAAGCAGACACAGGTCTCTATAATATTCATACTTCATCATGACAATAGTCATGAGCTATATTTTCGTTCTAAAAATTACAATCATAATGCAAAGCGATATTTTTCCCACAATATATGTATATATACATACACATGTGTGTGTGTGTGTATACACTGTGTGTAAATATATATATATATAGAGAGAGAGAGATAAATAGATTAATACACACACACATATATACTGAAATTTAGTCAATGACTGGGGTTAAAAGTGTGCTTAGAAAATTGATAGGGTGTTAAAAAGTAGTGCATTTGTCATTCTAAATATTGTAATTCCAAAAATAGTACATTTGTTATTGCAAATCCAGGTTTCAGGGTGGTGCACTGAGGATTCTAAATGGGAAATCTGACACAGAGATTCCTCCCCTTGTCTCATATTTATCGTAGAGCGTGTTCTTATTACCTCTAGACAGAAGTTGTGGCAACACAGAGGCAAACAGCTAGTCAAGGGAAAAATCTATTCACAGTTACAGCCTAAGACAGAGGTGTGTCGAAAATATAAACAGGTGCATAGATGATGAAGCCAATACCAGTACTTGATGTAATGATGTATTCAGTATCTGGGCAGACAAAAGTTTTCCAACCAATCAGGATGTCTCTAGGTTAATCATATTCGTAAGTGTATCCAGCCTGGTTGCACACGTATTGCTGCAGTTGCATGACAAAAACATGCTAAACATTTCTCAGTCTCAACCAGTCTCCGTATTCAGGTGCCCAGTGTACAAGGGGCTTCTCAGAACCAGTTTAAACCAGTTCTAACATTGACATACTCATTCTCAGAGAACATATCACCTTGGCCTTGGACACTAAGAAGCAAGCTGTGGTCAGTGGAAATTTACAAGACGGTCCACAACATGAATAACAGATAGAGAAATACAGAACAAAAAAAATACAACCAAACACATAACAGATTTCATAAGTGTACACGGGTATACTGAGGATAAAGAATATAAATTGATTTACATAGCACATTTCCACTCAATCAAGGGACACACAGTATGTAGTGACTACAAAGCAGGATGCAAGTTTCTGCTTATTAAATGTCAGCTGAAATATTCCTACTGATATCAGTCTTTGTTCACCTCCATCCCCCTCCTCCTCTGTGTTTTCAGTGTACACGCCCAAACTGGACGCGTTTATGTTTTCCTTATGTCCCTGGCTAAAGGTCACCTGATCCTGGTCTTGTTTTCACTGCATGTTATCAAATTTCTGCCGCTTTTGCGTTTGGATTTGCCGTGTAAACGTGTGGTTTTGAAGCACTTCTTTCAAAAAAAAAAAAAAAGGTGCACGTGGTGTCATTCACAGTATGGGTAAACTCTGTCCAAATTCTAACCTCAGCGCTGTTGTCTAAGAATTTCTGTTTTGCTAAGTACAACTTGTCTTGGCAGTTTTCACTCTGTAGAATAGCAGAGGAGTTGAGTCATCTCAGACATAAAGCAGATGGGCTTAATCTTTGGTGTTGTTGATATTCAGGATAAACAGGTCTTTGTATATACATATATTAGCACAGACTAAAAACATGTTTCAGGTCTCTGCTAGTCTTGAGAATAATCTATTGCGATGTTGAAGTTATACAGTGTTCAAATCAAAGTTCAAAGCTGGGACAAAACAGGGTTTTTTTTTGTGCTCTGGTTTTCTGTGGTCATCACATTGTAGCTCTCAAAATGAATTAAAATCCAACATCACCTGAAAGGTTAATTGAATCTGAGCCCTGACAAAATGTGCACGACTGAGATGTGATTAAATTTTGCTGGGGCATTTTTAAGGTTCGTAGAGCGGGTTTAATTATTTGGAACATATGTTTTTCTGAGGCAAACTATTTTTCGTCCTTTGGTTCAACCTGTATATGTGGAGCTTGCCTTGGATGCATGGAAGATACATGCATTAATCAGACATCGTAAAATGGAAATCAGTGATCTCATTTCATTTTTGTTTAAGGGATGATTTCAATCAGGATCCGTTGGGGGGGGGGGGGGGGGAAGGGGTAAGGTGAGAAGCAGAATTTCAGAGTTTCAGCGAATGTCTTGGGTTTTGCCGTTATCCTCCTCTGTTCCCACAGTCTGATCCTCTCTCCTAGGATTTCTGCCTCTGGCAGTCCTGGAATGCGGTGCCACAGTTAACCGAACTGACAGGCTGGCTTCGCATTCGGCTTTAGGAATTCCAGCCTTAGCATGAATGAATTCCTTCAGTCCATGTTCTCCTTTATCAGACCAGTCAGACAGGCAGTGATCTGAATATGGGCCTCTCTCTTCCCAGCTTGGCTTCCCTGCCCGGAGATGAGCTGTAACCTTAAAGAAGCACCTTGAGCTTCTGTGAGAACAAACGTCTTGTAAAGGGAGCTGCTTCTGGCACTTAGATTGGATTTCTCGTTTCTTGAAATGCTATCTTTCTTTTCCCCTTCCAGCTAATCAATGCATCGATTTTCAAACAGGGTTATTCCCAGCTCGAAGACAGGAAGGCTTGACTTGCTAACAATAGACACTAGCCGTTGCATTATTTTTAGACCTCTAGATACCTTGTTAACCTGGAAAATGATGAAGTTTATTGGATTTGAATGACGCTGGTAGGACTCATTCGCCTTAGAACCCACTTTCCAAGACGTTCGATATTGTGACGTAGCATTTTAAACGAGTTTACGCGACGTTCAAATAGCCTGCCATGACGTCAGTCTTATTAGGTCATTTTATACGGAAACCTTTTTAAAGAGAGCCGTGTGGACTGTCTCAGTTTCCTACAAAGCAGTTCAATATGACCACCAGCTTTGCTGCAGATTTATCCTGACTTGGTAGATCAGAAGTTGCTCTCAGATTAAAAAGCAGTGTTAACCAAAGCCATGGTGTGTAAGACTGTGAGTAGCCAGGGGGGTGAGGATAGCTGGTTTTACGTTTTGTCCTTACAAAGGAGCGTTTTCTCTGTGCACAGGTAAACGATGTCAGTCTGGCGTCCATCCCGCACAGCCGCGCTATAGCCCTGCTCCGCAGGCCCTGCTCCCTCCTCAGACTCACCGTCATGCAGGAGAAAGGTTTCAAAGTACGGCCCGAACACCACTCGCACCCCTCTCCCTCCACGCTGGCCTCCAACGCATCCCAGCCCTCCCACAACTCCAGCACCGTCGTCCAGGTCACCCTCGTCAAGCGGGAACGCGCAGAACCGCTCGGCATCAAGCTCATCCGCAAGTCGGAGGAGCCTGGAGTGTTCATCTTAGACCTCCTGCCGGGAGGCCTGGCCGCCAAAGACGGCAAACTGCGCAACAACGACAAAGTCCTGGCCATCAACGGGCAAGACCTGAGACATGGCACTCCGGAGAGTGCAGCCCAGATCATACAGGTTTGATATCTGAGCCTTTCAAAGACTTACATCCAATACAAAACTGTTACATGTCCTTTCGACACTGTATATGCCTCTCAGATGTAGCCAAAGCTGGAGGCTGTTAGAAGGTGCACTGTCTCTGCACTGATTTCTGGTTATATCTCTGACGGATGGCTATGCAGTAGGTTGAGTAAGCAGCATATTTGTTGTTGTTGCTGGCGTGTGTGTGTGTGCGCGTGTGTTTGTGGTTTGTGTGTGTGTACAGGGGAGTGAGATGCGGGTGAACTTTGTGGTAATGAGACACCCTGAGCCTCCTGAGGACGGGATGGAGGTGCAGAGCAGAGGAGCCAGAAGAACTCCTGAACCACAGTACTTCAGACGTCGCTCATCTTATATGAAGGTAAGTGTGTTTGTGTGTGTGTGTGTTTGTGTGCGCACTTGCGAGTTTATGAATTCACATGCCTGCAATGGGTCTAAAATTATGTTCTCCTAACAACTGCTCTCATGGTTAACCATTCAAGTGAGCACTCATGTTTTCCTACTCAAAGCGCAGTTGCTGAACAGTCAGTACACAGTTCATTAATCACAGCTAGACTCTCTAAGCTCTTAAGCTCTGCTGTATATGTCTCTACATGCCATGTTTATGTTGAGTTTACCTCTTCTCATAGCCATGAAAGCACTCTTCACACCAGGGTCAGTAACACCAAGGCCCTCTTTCACTTCCTCTGTGGCCCAGGGAGGTGAAAGGCGTGGGGAGCATATGTAGGCAGACCTGGGGGGAGATGAAAGCGACTCTCCTCACTGAGTCTTGACTCATGATCAAAAGGTCCAGGGTGCTGCTCTCCCTACCATGGTAGCCCACTTGTTTGTGTGTCACTTTGGGTAACAGAGGATCAAAGATGGTGACAGTTAGCTTTCACCTGCTGTGAGGAACCCTTTACTCTGGCTGGGAGGGAGGGCTTCCCTGCTGGGGTAGGAAGAGCCCAACCCCCACCTCCTGGAGGTTTTTTTTTTTTTTTAGTGTCCCACAGGGACTGGGAGAAGATAGGGGAAGCTGTTGATTTCGGCACTCGGTCTGACATACCGTAGCAGCGTGTCAGGACATTAGATTTACCTCCGCGTTCCGTTTGTAGTGGGATCTGGAATGTGTCTCGTTTGTTTTTTTGTTTTTTTGGGGTTTTTTTGCAAATGTGTTCACAAATCAGACGGCATTATCTATCGGGGGGGTTCGCTTTCACCCATCAGTCACGAAATAAAGACGTGATTTGTCCATTAAAAAAAAAAAAATCATCATTTTACTGTGGTTGTCTTCTAATTTGTTGAAAACACATATCTAGTTGGCCCGTAAATGTAATGTAGCTGGGTTTTGTCTGTGCCTAGGAACCTCCAGGTGGGTTTTCCAGTCAGGAGAAGACTGTGACCCTGAAAAAGGAACCACGGCACTCCCTGGGCATTACCATAGCTGGGGGAAGGGACTGCCGTAGCCGACTGCCCGTCTATATCACCAGTGTGCAGCCCGTGGGATGCCTGCACCGAGAAGGCACTATAAAAAAAGGTTGACACATTTTCCCCCAGCCTCACAGTTTATACGTTAGACCGGGAATTTCACCATGTTTGACCTAAATTTATGTATATCGTTTTATGTATAGGTAGTATATATAGTGTTATTACATTTACATTGTTACATAAAAAAAGGTTGTCACATTTTCGCCCAGCCTCACATATGTTAGACCGGGAATTTCACCATGTTTGACCTAAATTTATGTATATCGTTTAACAGGTTATATGTTATATTATATGTAGTGTTATTATATGTAGTGTTATTATATTTACATTTAATTGTTACATATACATGTTGTATAGATGTTGTACCATTTCATGTGGGTTTTTCCTTACATATTGTGGTTTGTTGACTGTATGCTGTGATGGCTCTGGTGGCTTAGGTGATGTTTTGCTGAGTATAAATGGTTTGGACCTGACCCAGCTGACCTATAACGAAGCGGTCTCCGTGCTGAAGACACAGACCGCTCAGAGCTCTGTGGCGCTGCGTGTTATTCAGACCATATCCGAGGAGGACGGAGAGGAGGACAGCGAGGCTGCCAACACGGAGGAGATGGACACCCACGAAGGCCCCAGAGAAGACGACATCAACTGGTCTCCGATGTGGACCCGATGGCTGGGCCTGCCCAGGTTGGCTAGTAGGACTTGGAAAAACCCGGTGTTCCTTAACGTTTTTAGTAACAGTAGCTGCTATTGTGATTCGATATGATGTTTCACAAACATGTTTCTCATCTTTCGATGGGACAAATCAGGTATGGCAGGGCAAAGAGAGAGGGTAGGTTCTAAGGAGCAGGATTTGGAAGCACCGTTTTCATTCTGTTTTGTGTTTTGTTTCAAATCAGTTAGGAAACTTGACACTGTACCATTAGGTAATTAGGTAGAAGACCCATCTTATTAGAGGCTCTTCAGCTCTCAAATGAACGGCTATCAATGGGTTCACTTTGGAGAGAACAGTTAACCCAGATGGACTAAAACATGAGGAATAGTGCAGTGGTGAAGTTTTTTTTATTCTTTTGAACGTTTGTTTGACATTTATATTTTTCATACCTCTCAGCCAAATGCACTGGTGTCGGGACATCGCCCTGCTGAAGACCAACAATGAAAGCTGGGGCTTCAGCATCGTGGGGGGGTATGAGGAGAATCGAGGCCATCAACCCTTCTTCATTAAAACCATAGTGCCTGGAACCCCAGCCCACTTCGATGGACGTCTCAAGTGAGTCACTTCTGCAAATAAGCGGCTGTAGCTCAACAACTCTGAAAATAACGATGTGTTATGTGACGTTTATGTAAAGGTCTGACGTGCGGAAGTCATTTTTTTTTTAGTCCTGACCAATGGTGAACTGATCAGAAATGTCCTCCGTGAGTAGTAGAGCGGCGGTTGAATTCCAGAGCCAAGCGTAGTGCACCCTTATCTCTCTCTCTCTCTCTGTCTCTCTCTCTCTCTCTCTCATATTCTCCTTTCTACAGAGGAAATTCCACGGTTATTGAGCTTCTCCTGTTCTTTCCTGCAGATGCGGCGATGAGATAGTAGCCGTGAACGGGGCCTCCACCGTGGGCATGAACAACTCCTCTCTCATCCCCATGCTGAAGCTGCAGAGGAACAAGGTTACGTTGACTGTCGTGTCCTGGCCTGGTACCCTGGTCTGAGTGCCTGCTTTCGCCGTTCGCCCGGGTCGCCACCTTGCCATTGCCTCACACTGTCCATCAGCTGTAATCTACCCCCTCAGGGAGGGCATCAAAAGATTTTAGCATCCGTGATCTGTGTTATGCTATTATTTTCATGTAACATTTGTCTTCCGTGAACTTTATCCAGCATTACATTGTTATCACTTATTTGTTTCCCCCTACATGTGACTTGCACCTGCAAATCAGGGAATGAAGGCAGACAATCATTGGACTATATTTTGAGGAAAACAGGATGTGTCTTTAATGTTTGTAATTTTTTTTTTTTTTTTTTACCCACTAATTGAAGGCAATTTTTCTGGAGGTTGTTGGCGCCTTTTTGAGGGATTTCTAAGACATACACTGCACTAGAAAACTTTGTCTTGAACCCCAAAGATGTAGGATTTCAAGCATTATCCTCAGCGTCTGTACGTCAACAAATATTATTCCCTCTATATCCTTGTTTCTGAATGTGTTCTGGAACATTCTGTCAACTTGCCTCTATGGGTATAATTTGTTACAGCTTTGATCACCCTTTACACTTTGACATTATGCACAGATTGTTTTGTAGGACATGTCAGGTGTACATCTTCTTTTAACTCCATCTGTTTTAGCTCAGAAAGAACTCCTTATTTCCATGAATGAATTACAGTAGCCTTGATTATTATTCACTACTGACTGGTGAATGTTGGTGATATACATGCTCACTTTTGGACACTTTGTGGGACCACACCAAAGTCTTGACTCACTAGCTGGCAACATTATGAATTACTCATTTGTTTTCAGTATAAATATGACTAATTGTAATTTTATGTATTTTATCGTAATCATAAGATACTGCTCTCTAAGTTCTGCTGGGTGGCAGTATTACCACTTTTCAGAACTGTGCTGTAGTCGACTACCTTATTTTATGATCGAGGGATTTTAACATTCATGTTTTGTTGTTTTTTGTTTGTTTGTTTGTTTGTCTTGCTTATGTAGAGAGACAGTACACACTTGCCTTATAATGCCATATAATGCCATTAGTTTCCTTTGGCCTCTTACACCTTGTATATGTCTTTGAATAAGAGGAGAACTTGAATGTATTCGGTTTCCTATTCACGTTGGCAGTTCATTGCTAAATTTGTGTTTCACTGAATTAGGCTCACAGTTGTTCAGTGGAAGATCAGTTATTCTCATGGTACCTTGAACTGCATTAATAAAATGCTCTGTTTTATCATAAAATTCTGTTTTATCATGATGTTGAAGTTTGATTTTGTTTAGTCTGTCCCCATAATGGCTCAAATAAACTCCTCCAATAAAAATTGTACATTTTCATTAAAAATATATATACTCCAGGACATTCTTAGTCATATTGTCATTTGGCGTGGTGGGATTTTTTTAAAAACATTTTTAGGCAGTAAATGTAATGTGTAACCCTTTTTATTTCTCTAGCTCTTCTTCCCAGAGTAACCAGTACACCTTCTCTTGTGACCTCACACCTTGTAGGCCTTATATGCTACCATAGAAGAGGTAGCATGGAATGGAAATCAGCACTTTGGAGCTGAAAGAAACTAAACAGTGAACATGGAAAAATGATGGTGTTAAATCCCAGGAAGGCCAAGCCCTGCCACTGCTTTTCCTTTTCTAAAAAAAAAAAAAGACTTCCTGTTGGAAAATTTCAACGGAAAATAGTTGTAGTTACTGTGCCTGGAATATGAAAGAAAGTGTCTAACAGTGACTTTCAGAGATAATTTAGAGAGGCTCTATCTGGGGTTTAGACACAGCTACAAAGAAAAGCAGTCAGTAAAGGAGATACCTATATTCCTTCACTTGTCAAGCATACAAAGCTAAGAGGTCTTACTAGAGATTTTCGATTTGGCCACATACTGTATGGTACAGTCAAATTAAGTGCTCTGCTTATAACTAATAAAACAAACTGATTTTGTCACACACACACACTGAACAGTGAGCAGTGAAATGCACTGTATTTAACCCATCCCAACATCAGTGAGCACACACACTATGAGCTAGGAGCAGTGGGCAGGCACTGTAGCCGGGGACCAGTGTCAGGTCTTTTTGCCAGTGCCTTGGTCAAGGTCACTGACAGGAGTCTTACGAGTACTAATCCTAGTATGCATGTCTTTGTGGTGGAGGGGAAACCAGAGCACCTGGAGGGAAAACGTGCAAACTCCACACAGAAAGGACCTGGGACGGCTGGGATTAGAACCCAGGACCTTCTTGCCGTGAGGCAGCAGTGCTCACCACAGAGCCATAAATGTATGCAATCTCATCTTCTTCTACCTGGAATATATGAATAAGATAGATAGAACTATCATAAAAAAAAATGTATTACAATGTACCCTCAATACAGCTGTACGGTTTGAGCAGAATTGAGATATTGCACTGCCCCCTACAGGCCATTAAGTAAACATCTCATGATTTTCTCGTCAAATTTAACATAAATGTTACTTCTTAAAATAATGTTCTCATTAATCCATTCTATCGTTGTCGAACATAGAGCTATTAGAGTGGACAGCCACACTTATGAAGTGCTGTGTAAATACAGAAATAAAACAGTCATATGTCAGAAATAAAACAGTCATATGTCATGCTGTGTGAAGTTTGCTCTTCACACGCAATCTTGCCACCCCCTCTACTCCAGCCTGCCCACGGATAATGGAGATAAGCCGTGTGTTTTCATTAGTGTGACAACACGTCGATCATTGGGTAAGTTCAGTGGCCTTATGCTGTCACATTTCTGGTATGGAAAAACAGCTCCTCCAATCACAACATCTCAAACTCTTCCCTTTGGTGGGACTAGGGAACAGTGCAAACTGTAATATGACTGTTACATTACAACAGTCTGACGGCTCTAAGTGCCAACAGCAACCTGGTAACACTGATTGTTGTTACGTGGGCCAATCTTAGCAGTCATGAACAGACAGGAAAGGAAAAGAAAAAAAACCCATTATCTATACCCTGCTGGACAGTAACTGATTCTTACATAATATTCAGAAATGAGGAGATATCCTTTATCACTTTCTAAGTAGAGGAATGAATCACTTTCTAAGTAGAGAAATGTGTGGCAATATTATTATACAGGCAATTTACTGAACTTTTTTAATCCTTGTTATTCTTTGTTTGTTTGTTTTTAAGTGACAAAGAACCAGCCATTCAGAAATAAGTCACATTTTCACAAAAGAGAACAACTATGGAAGAACAAGAATCAAAATCAACAATTTATTTAAGCTTTTGAAAGGATTAGGTAATGACAAACATGTACACGAACTCTGTATCAAGACCAATACTGAGGAAAGTTCTGACTCTCCACTTTAGATTGACAGTAAATGTGTCGCTCTACTGAGGCTCAGTTCTCCCCAACGATTCAACAGCTCCAGAGGCACCCCAATGCAGCAGGCCCAGTGAGGAAACAAGACTGAACGCTAAACAAAACCAAGGAGGCCTCAAAAACAAAATCTGAGCCGAATGTTCTATCTGTACTGAACACACAGCTAACACATGAACTATTCAAGACACAAATGACTAAAACAAAACAAACAAACAAACAAAAAAAAAGACAAAATACAAAGAAAATGTAGAATTCAAACTATGTTTCAACGGAGGGGAAAAAAAAACAAAACAAAAAACACTGAACATGTTTAACTCTGAAATGGATGAAACATACTGCCTTTGTAATGAATCTTTCTCGTTTGGCAAAAGAGAGAGAAAAAAAGAAGAAGCATGTAAAACTCCATCAGTGCCTGTGTAATACACACATTCTCAGAAGTTGTCTGAAATCCCAATGGCCTCGTGTGCTCGAGTGCAAATCTCAGCCTCAACTCTGGCGTTTTTCAACGTACATTTTATGGCTTACTAAGTAAACGGGTTCATATAAACTGGAAAAGTTATACACAGACACCTTATAAACAAAACTAACTTACAATAATAGCTTGGCAAAAAAAAAAAATATATGAACAGCTAAATTACATTATGTAAACATAGCATATCACACTGTACATCTCGTCTGAACATGATATTTACAGGCCGATCAGTTTCTTGACTCCCCCCTATTGTAGAGGAAAACCCTCCAAAAGTGCAGGGCTCTTGACTTACATACACTGATGCAAATTCAAACATTTCAACTACTTCACTCTTTTGATAATTTGTTAAGAACGTCAAAACTAACCGTTTCACCCTCAAGACAACAAAACATTCCATGGACTGATTCCAACCCCCGGGTATATACTTTTTTTCTTTTTAAACAAACAAACAAACAAACAAAAAAAAGAGTTTGTGATTTAACGTAAGGCATATACACACCATTTAGGTGTTCTTGTTCTTCTCAAAGATACCACAACGCTGTATGAGGCAAGGAGGGAGGGAGAGGGGGAGAGGGGAAGGATAAATGCACTTTAATGCAGGATCACTGTCTTTTGATCTCTTTAACGTGTTATATGTAACGACAGAAATAATCTGCATTACGTAACAGAACATCTGAGTGCAAGACGAGAGCATTTTTTTTTTTTCTTTTTCTACTACATCAGAAAAAAATGTGCAAAATCTGCTCTAAAGCAAAGTGACAGTGTTGCAAATTCTACTTTACAGGGTTAGGGGAGGGAAAAAAAAAAAGAAAAAAAAAAGAGGGGAGGGGGGGGGTTTGTCTTTTTCAGAGACCAGTGAAGACCCTCAATCCGTCATATATACAAGGCACTAAGAAGAGGAGAGAAGGGTGATTCACCATGATCCCCCCAGTGGTCTTCTCAGTCAGGTCGAAATATAGGATATTTGGGTAAGAATTCTATAAGAATTACCTGTTAAAGTATGGGGGGGGAAAAAAGGCAATGTTATCCACTTTGCATTCTGGGAAATGAGATAAGTTGAATGAGACTTTACTGACAGCATTTATGTATATCAGTATCTGTGGAAAAATGTATCAACTTCTGAATTAAAACATAATTACACGGAATTTATTTCTTAGGAGAAATACTGGGCTGTTTTGAACTTTAAACTTACATATTCCATCATGTTATTGCTCTCACATTTCCTTTTACTGAGTTTCCAGTGTAGCCCCAGCTGAGACGAGATGAAAACACACACGTATTAGGAAACTTTGTAAGGCGTGGGATACCGCTTACACACACACACACACCCACACACACACACACACACCCACACCCACGCGCACATGCGCACACACACACACACACACCCACGCGCACACGCGCACACACACACACACACATACACACACACACACACGCCAAAAAAAACATATACAGATAGAACCACAGGAAAAAAGGTTAAGCAGGGGTCAAGTAGTGGCCAGTGCTCTAAGGAGTTTCCTTAATGTGTCTGAGCAGCTACTGACTGTCTGAGACAACTCCGAGACACAACAAAATTAACATGGCTTTTACTGCTGACCTTTCCATGGCCTGGTCAGTCTCTGCACTCTATCAATGGATCAGACAAAAATGGCTAAAAGGGGGGAAAAGGTTATTTCGCGGGGTCAAAGTGTAGCTGCTACGTTAACGATCATTATCCGCCACACTAAAATTTAAACACGTCCTTGGATAATAACCTTCCACAACAGGTTCAACATTAGCCACTTTCCTCATCCATTTAAGACACCCTGATGTAAAAGTTTTTTTTTTTTTCTTCTTTAATTTTCTTACCTTGTGGTATAATCGGTTGTTTTCCCATTCTAACAATTTTTGAATGGACCTTCTTGTCTGGGGACAGAGGAACACAAACACTTGTGCAGGTAATCACCTTGTCAAGACTCTTCAAACACGTGTTTAGCAAATGCCCAATAAAACCTTGAGTGTATTAGACCTAAGAGGAATTTATGGACTGAACCACCTATTTAACCAGCTTGTAAGTCGTACGTTGCGGCGAATAATATAGTGGAGAATCAACACCTTTTCGACATATCATTCAGGCTGGGTGAAGGTTTCAGATGTGTTATGTATCAATTTCACTCTCTGTTACTAATTATAGACAGACTGTTAGCGCTCTTTATACTAAGGGCAAAATGCCTTGAGTGATAAAAGTAAGCCAATGAGTAAAAGACATGCTTGATTTAAGAGGGGGGATTGGTCATGTGAGGGGTGGGACTTACCCTCTTGTTGAGACATATGACAGGCCACAGGCTACAGCCCACTGTGCAGCAACAACACAGACAGCCACAAAGCAACCACTTCACATTGACTGGCAGGTTCTTCTTCAAACAAGCATTCACTCGGCTGATACTCGTTTTAAACTCCTCTGGAGCGACCTGGGTCATATGAAAACAAATGAGAAGAGAACAGGAGAAATTCATGTTCAAAACAACAGGGCATCATTAAAAGGAGATTTAAACGGAGAAACTACGTGTCTGATTTAATTTTCTTCTTTATTGTTATATTTTGAGTCTTTTTTTTTTAAACTGTTAAATACATTCATAGCTGGAAAACTAAAAAACAGGATTTTTTTTTTTTTTAAAGGCTGATTTACTCCATGGCAAGATTACGCAAATTACAAAAAAAAAAAAAAACCCCAAAAAAACCCTCAACAGATTAAAAAAAAAAAAAAAAAAACCTGGTGGATGTTTGCAGATGCTCTTTAGGGATCAGATGAAATCTGCATTTGTTACTTTGTCAACCAAAAGCTCTTGCACTTTTAGGGGGCAGAAGGGGTGGGGGGGAGACAAAAAAAAAAAAAAACAGAGAAAGAGAGCGAGCGAGAGAGAAAGAGAGAGAGAGAGAGAGAAAGAGAGCGAGCGAGAGAGAAAGAGAGAGAGAGAGAGAGAGAGAGAGAGAGAGAGAGAGAGAGAGAGAGAGATAAGCTCACGGCCTGTGGCTGTGCCGTCCAAACAACCTGAATGGCTGCTCATTCCTCTCTGGGTATGTACGCCATAAAAGCAGGGTCGTAATCTTTTATGACAGGATGCAAAGGTCTCTTTGCAAACAGAGAAAGACCTCGGAATAAAGCCCAGCAGGCCCTGATCTGCACCCTTCAGTCATCATAATTGTGACCTCATCCATCACATGTCACTCTGGGTCACAATACTAGAGATACATTTTATTGCCCCGCACTTCCCTCTGCCTGCTCTTCCCCCCCCGAGCCTTTTTGTGTCTCTCTGTCCGACCCAGGAAGCTTTCCTTTCTTCTGCACAGGCACTGTCCTTATTTCATTATTGTGTCACCTGGAGCTGTGTCCTCCCGACACTGGGATCCCGGGCAATCCGGGCGAATAGACGGCTTACTCATTTACAGAGGGCCCCAACATCCACACATTCAGCTGCCAGCTCTAGATGCATCATCCGAACTATCTAAAAATGCCTCGCCCCTTGGATTAAACCCACTCGAGGCTTGAAAGGGATCGTTAAGGAACGCATCATTTGTCAGTCCGTTTTTGTTTTTTGTTTTTTTTTAACGGAACATCGATGCAATGATTAAGGGTTTTGAAAATAAAATGTTTCGAGTTTCTGCGTAAATGCAAGAAAAGGAGTGTGTAGGGCAATGAATATGTTTAAAAAAAAACAAAAAAACAAAAACGTTACCTTTCCTGTAAGAACCGATGGAAATTCTGTGTCAAATTTGTTGCTCAGTCCAAACCTTTTGAGAAAAACACCCACAAAAATACATAAGAACAGTATTCTCTTAAGCTGCATTATGATCATATCTAGCATGTGAAGTATATGTGTTGTTCTACACAAATGACAAAGGAATCGTAATCCATTCAAAATTAAAGATTAAAGGTATCACAAATGAAGCTAGAATCCCTAAATTCTTTGATAAGGAGAATCATTATTTAAAAAAAAAAAAAAAAACCTAATATGCTAGCAAGTACCAATGTGTTATGACTTAAAAGTATCTTAACCTGTTCTGACCTGATGTTTAAGAAAAATGAATTACACTGCTGAGGCATTAATGTACACTTTATGACAACAGTTTGAACTAACACAGCCTTTTAACAACGTGTTTTAGCAAGAGGTGGACTTCAAAAGCGAGAAGCTGATGTAAGCTATGTTTGTAAACAGCTGAGCCAGTATGGTAAAATAACTAAAATGACATAGCCTAATAGCTTCAGCGTAGAGCCTAACGATAATAGCATGGTTACAAAGGGATCTCCCACTTGACATATTCGTTTAAAATGTCGATTCTACTTCAGTAGTTCTGGGTGTAATATTAATTTTGTCGTTGCTAGGTCATTAACAAGAGGACTATCCAACTAAACAGTAAACAACTTGGGTCATTTTCAGAGCAAAGCGTGTACGGGTTTACTTAGTCGAGATTTAACGTACAAAATACATGGTGACAACTTGATCACGCTTTACAATATACAGGTTAATTCTACGTACAGTTTATTACTAAGAAAACTAGATGTCATGTTCCTAAGACTTAACGCGGTTGCTAATGTCCAATGGAAGTTGAGCAATATGCACAGCAACGGAGCACTATGTATACACAGTCCACCATAAAACAATAAATTCCTCTTTTCCCGTACGTTGCGGGCAAGGGTAATGCTCTTTGTATTGTTGACTGAAAATCACTGTCAATGAACAGGAAAGACTACACTAATGGCTTCGGCCTACATACATTTTGATACTACCACTAGCAAGCAGCAAAACATGCACTGATGACTAGCATGGAGGCTACCACAGCAGGTAAGAGATAGCAGAGTGTATCAACCTTGTTACAGTATTCACATGCTTACACAGTGATGTGCCCGGCACCCCGCATAATCACTGGTTCGGGGCAGTATCTGGCGAGGTGTTCTTCACTCACTATCCGTTCATCTTCCTCCTCTAACTCATAAATGGTATCAAAGTCCGCCATGTTGGGCAGTAAGACGCTCATGACGTCTATTACACTGGCAGGATGACATCAGTCCGATGTTATACTCGCGCGCCACTAGAGCACAGGCGGCATCGATATTCATTAAAATGTAGCATGTCTTGGGCGGGAAATCGAAAGGCGTCTGACATGCCAGGGAACTTTGTTCCTCACGTGTTCTTTTAGCTACAGTTTATGAAATTGAGCGAAGGTCAAAGGCTCGATGTCTTATCTAATTCTCTTGACTGCGCCCAAACCTTTATGAAATAAGCATCGTCACGACCAAGGGAAAGACATTTTGACTTTTCGACCCGGGGCATCTTGTTTAAGATCAGTTTGTCAGGATTTGAAATCGCGACGTCTCAAACAGACAGTAGAGTCAAAGACGTTTAGCCTATAGCAGATATTTCAGATAGAGTTAAACTGTTCAGTTACAATCGGCTACAGTCTCTTGACACATCTCATGTATTGACGGGGAGTAATTGCAGTGTAGTCACGTATATGTATGTTAAATCATGAGCCAGACTAGATGCATTTAGAATCTGTTAAAATCTGAAATACACTTTATTTTAAAACCATTAACATAGCTGGATAATTAGCCTATTTATGGGGATGCAATTTGATAATATCGTATGTACATAGCCTACCAATTCTTTCTTATGTAGGCTACATAGCCTTATCAGTATGTCCAGTTACAGTGAGGATTGGTTGGTTAGTTTGTAACAGAGTTGATTTGCATTTAAGACAGATCTCTGTGAATTTCTTGCAGTAGCTTATACGAACTCCGCTCCTGTACAAATGAAGGACTAAATAATTAATTAAAAACATGGCATAACAGACATAGTAACGTTTTATCCTATAAATTGACCCAAATCAAACCTCAGCCTAAACTGAAACAGCCCGACTTAATTTTTTACTTTACTTTTGAGGCATAGGATTTGCTATTTTAATCCATCGTTTTCAAACATTTTTCAGCTGCTACAGTGTATAAGTAAAAGTAGGCTACATGTTTGGGTATTTTATTTTGATCACTCATCCAAAACTGGGCTTTAGATTTCTCGCCTGTGAAACCGATTTGGAACTGCTGAAAAGCTTAAAGAATTACGGACAGTGTGATGAACATGAATCTAAAGCGCTCACAAAATTTCAAGTTTCACCATATCTTAACCCGAATGTCACTTGGTGTTATGAAGATTGTTTGCAGGTATTTCCATCGTAACATGTTGCGTAAAATAGACCGCAATGTTTCGTCAGCTCACCCTGGCCAGCTGTTCTTGCTTTGCCATTTGGCTTTTTTCGTGTTTGTGAATGAAACACAGAGATTCCGTGATAAGTTACTTGCAAAAACATTTTATTTACATTTTGAACGTTGCCATCAAACGTTCTACCCGTATCACTCCGAATCATGAGAAAATGTAACTCCTGGTCATTTGAAAAACGAGCTTTGGTTTTAGTGGAGCTAAATTATCCGTTGCTTGTACGTATTTATTTGTATATCGAGTATACAAATAAATACATGGTCAAGTTTCAGATTCAGGTCTTTGGATCATTCTCTTTTTGAGCAAACACGGTACCTGCATTTTTTATTTACAAACACTTATACACTCACCACATACAGGAAATGATATTTATATCTTACTTGATCACACACAAACAGTCATTAGAATATTTAGTATCTGAACCAGACGCACGATGATTTTTGTATGTTTTTTTTTTCTTTTTAAAAAGCTATTCTAATAAAAACGATATTCGAAGAGCCTCCAGGATTTCGTTGCAATTAAAACGTTTCTCTTATTTGTTGTAATCCACAACACGTGCCTCAGGACGTCTGGTCGTGGAATAGTTTATAATCCATATGGACCAGTCAAGTCGTGCGCACTGTCCTTTCAGCGTGTCGGAGTGCTCAGTTAAATTGGATGATCCAAGTTCGATTTTACTGAGTTACTGTAACTTGCTGTATGTTCCTTATTGATGGTAAGGTATTCATTCCGGGAGGTTGGTAGAGAGAACCGTGTATATCCGATGGACTCAGGGACCCGGGTACTGGCAAAGGGCTGACAGAACCTGGGTCGCTGTGGACTGAGCCTCCACTGCCATCAGACTGACCCAATTTCTTTTTGATTAACTTTCTCTCCTTGGCTCTGCGGTTTTGAAACCAGATCTTAACCTGTAAAATACACAAGAAAGAGCATAATTCATTACCAAATCACATGGCTTATTAAAGATTAACAAAATTTTTTTAGCTATGAATAACATTGCATTTAATTACAGAATGTACGCATACCTGCCGCTCTGAAAGCCCAAGATTGACGGCCAGTTCTGATTTCCTTCTGATTGTGATGTACCGATTAAAATGAAATTCCTTTTCAAGTTCCAGTCTCTGATGGTCAGTGTACACCACTCGATATTTCTCCTTTGTCCGCGTTTTACCTGAAATTGTCAAAATAAAGATTTTAATAAAATAATGTATACACTGAAAAAAAGGCATAGGCAAATAAAAGCAAACAAAATGTCAAACCATATTTTATGTCATTTGCATTTTTTTGTTGATCGTACACGTTTTGGTAATAAAGTTTAAGAATTCTTAAAATAATTACTTATTTGGTGAATTCAGAAAATATTCGTTGCCTGTCTGACCGTAAATTTCGATAATGAATTTAATGTTCTAAACATTAATGAATTTAATGTTCTAAATTCATATAATATTGCTATTTGTCAAACAGAATTAATTGTTTGAGGATCTATTAAAGTTTATTGTATTATAAAGTTTATTGTTTATTGTAATTATTATTGTTATTATTATTACTTACTGCTCTGTATGATAACTGTTAAAGTTATGGACATATTGTGTAACTCAGCATTGTATCACTTTGTATCTAGATATGTAAATTGCGCTTCTGATCTTCTTTGATGTCACTTTTTGAACAAACTGCAGAACAAAGAGTCTCAAAGATATTACCCAAATGCCATTGATGTGTTAAAAGGCAACACACGACTAACAAAGGACTTACAAGCAGATACTATCGAAGAGCCTTTCCTGGCAAAGAGGACGCTCCTCTTGTTTGATTTACAAACCGAGTCGGCACTCCTTTTATCTTGAAAAATATTTTTCTATTTTCCTCCCTTAAAGAATTTACCTGTACGACTTGTATGATGCCCTTGCAGAATAGCGCAACAAAATGCAGGCGTTAGCTAATAGTCTTTATCTGAAAAAAAGGTATCAATAACTGAAATGAGGCCAATGTTCCTAGGATATTTCTTGGATATATCTGGTTGGTTTTTATGTATGTTTGCTCGATATAACTCTATAATTCAGTGGTTGTTGGTTGTGACGTTCAAATCAATCAAAAATGATAGTTACATACATAGGTCTATCTCATGAAGTAGAGTGACTAAATTAAAATGGGGGGACATGGATTTAGCACGAAAAAATTATTCCTTTTACATTAGGCTTATCGTGAAATTTCGTTTCATACAAATTTCATTCTGTTTGTGTGTCTCCTTCATGAGCTTCAAACAAGAGACTTTATTTGCTGTGAAATTCGTCACCCTTTCCGGCAATATAACAATATAACCCTTGAAGAATAGGGACAGAGGAAGATACGTTGGTGCATATCAAAGTAAGACGAGGTGTTGAAAGGAGTCGGCGCCTGAATATGACAGATAACCCTCAAAACCCGACACAATGTAGCAGGAAAAGTAGACCTCACATCTAGTTTACGGGAGTTGAGAAATTAGCATGACAAGTGCGCTGGCGCCGATTCCAAACACCTTAGTCAAGCGCTCGGTTGCAGTCTCAGTTTACGTCAGTTAATTTAACATAGAATCTTGGAATATTAAAAGTTGCCAAGTCTCCGTAATGCCAAGTCTCCGCATGTTCTAGTGCGCCTTATGAATTATGGCGAAAAACGAAACTACGAAACTTTTTTCACACTGCTCTTTCTTTATCCCTCGCACTCCACCGCACTCTCTTTTTTCCTCTACTTCTTAAGCAAAGGCATAGTAACATTTTATTACTGCCTGCATCCGTCAAATTCAACGAGTTGTAAGATATTTCCCCACCTAAATAAAGAAATATTCGGCAGTGTCATATTAAAGGCCGTTTCTTATCAAATTCCGCTTTGAATAACGTTCTAAAAATAATTTATAATATCAAATACTAGTTTATGTTTGGTTACGTGTTCTCTTGGTGCTGTTTTCATCTATACTTCATCATAGATATCGAAAAAGTTCATCAAATTCGATGCCAGTGAGATTCTCACTGGTAGCATAATTTTCGATACATTGTCGCTAGACATTGCTGTCTAATTTTAGTTCTGTAAAGACAGACAGATAGATAGATAGATAGACAGATAGATAGATAGATAGATAGATAGATAGATAGATAGATAGATAGATAGATAGATAGATAGATAGATAGATAGACAGATAAATAAATAAATACGTACATACATACATACATACATACATACAGATTAAGTTTGGCCACAAGATCTACTACAACCCTACAAAACGAAAGGCCCACTATTGCTGTGCAAATATTACGCTGATTGCCATAATTATGTATTTGGAGAGTCCCCATTTCCTAGCCAAGTACCATTATACTATTACGCACGGTTTTATGAATGCATAGCATCTCATACTACAAAATTGCACTAATACCAAGTGAAAGTCGAGGGGAACGAACACGTCCCGGAACTTACCGGTCGAGGACGATTGGACGGTTTTGCTCATCCACTGATAAGAATTGCGTCTTTCTCTATCTGGGGAAAGTTGTGCCACAGAAATATTCTCGGGTGGTGGAGGCAATACTGCTGCTCCGGGGCCATGCATAGGATTGTAATCAGGCGAGCAATAAGGAACTTGTCCCGGAGAAGAGTTGCTCATGGGCGCAGCAATACTGTTTGGAGGTCCGAGACTGTACGCGCCCCAGTCTTCCCTTGGTGCGCCATAAGGAGCGCCCCATGCCCCGGCTGACTGTGCGTGCGTGTCCATGTTGGGCACATGATGATATCCTGTAAAATCAGAGTACTGTGGAGCAGAGACGAAATTCTGTGGTGGAAGGTTGATACCGGAACGTCTTACAGGTCCTTGGTGATACATGCTTCCCTCTTTATCCAAAAGATATCCAACATACATGATTTGAAAGAAAATTCCAAAAAAAAGTTTTTTTTTAAGGCGACATACTAGCCAAGTAACAGGCTAGCCGTGACTTCAGATCAAGCCTGTGCTAATTTTGGTGGGTTTTTTAGTAGTCCAAAGAGTCTCTTCAAAATGGCAGTCCGACGTAGTCCTTGACGCGCTTCAATCAAACATGATGTGGCTCTGTTGACAAGGTGCTGGTGGTAGAGGTATACCAAGGCCTTCCTGACGTCAGCTGAGACTTCAAACCCTTCTGGATTTGCATTCAAATGACGGACCAATACACCAAGCCCACCTCGCAGACTCCCCTAGCGCCAGATTTACGAATCACCTCAAACACTACACCTTAGGACACTTATCTACTTCTCTTCTCTTCCTGTGCACACTTAAGCGTAGGCATGAATTAAAGCGGCCTTTCTGAATCAGAGCGCACAATTCTGCTCAATTCAGGATGAATGGAAAAGTTAATCAGGGATGCGATGCTATTTAATTTCATTTGATTTCATTTCATGGCATTTGGTCTAATTTATTTGTGTTGCACTTTTTTCTTTTTTGTAAAGGCATATCCATGAGAAACGTATAGAAAAATCTTTTCAGAATACTTTGTATAGCACCAGCAAGAGAAGTATTACTATTACTGCCAATGATGATGACATGCTCTATTGCAGCATACAGTTTACATGTCCTATTCCAGCATTAAGTTTGCAATAAATTATTCTTTATAAAAATCTACGAGCGTATATGCGATGCAAAAATATTAGAAGACATGAATTAATGTTATTTAAAAGGGAATGTTTATTTATTTATTTTTTTAAAAAACCCACTTGCTTCAATTGGGGAGCTAAAACCTGTTGATATGGGAACTCTACAACTGCAGAGTACTCATGCCACGTTTCTCGCCCTGAGAGTCGTGCGTATTTGTTGAAGATGTACTCTTGTAAAGAGGTGTAAAGTATAATGGGACACAGGACATGCAGTGAGACCAACTTTTCTCATTCGACTCTGTTCACACCTTGACACTCTAAGGTCACACTTCACAGTTAATTCCGGTTTAAGAGAATCTAAGGTATTACTCAAAGTGTTCATGCAAAAAAGACAGTGTGTCGTGCGTGTCGCCATGTAGTTGGAAGATTTAACGAGTTGTTAATCCATTTTATTCAAACTTAACTCTGTGTTTGCATTGACAGCGTATCAGTCGCAGACTGTAGGCCTGTATCTAAATGTAAAATACCATATATTCCTACTGAAATAAAGGTAAACGTGTCTTCGTGTGAAAATATGATAGACCTACTCTGCATTGTATTGAAAATCCACAGTGTCAGTACTGGCAACAAACAATTAAATGTAATCGCACTAGCTTATTGAAGGAAGGTAGACATGCGAACAATTCCACACAACTACCATACAGCGAGTTCTTAAAGTGATGTTCAATAGCAGTATCAAGAAAAAACCCTATAGCGTATTGATTTAAATAATTTAAACGTAGGTTGCATATGTTGCAATGTAGTGGAACCTCTCCAGCATGGATTGGCTCAAATGAGGTGACAAGTTTCACGTTCGTCTGTCTCAGATTTTACTCTGATAACTGTAAGCGTTTGCTGCTTTTAGAACTATGCTTTTCCCAAAGTGAAAAGCTGTGCATTCGAAACACTGTCTCATGATAGAGATAACAGTGTAAACCTTGTGTAGGCTATGTCAGATTGTACCCTAACCACGCCCAACAAAGAAGAGACAAACGATTAGTTTGATTAAGAATATATTTCACCTTTATGACTAATGTGAATTAGATATAAAATATGTGTTCTAGACTGATGTCAGGTGTCTTAGGTGTGGACTGAGGACAGACTAGGACAGCCAAAAACAGTTGCTGGTAACACGCCAGCTACGCCCCCTGGTGGTTTTCTTCTTAAACGTGTGACTACAACAGTCAAATTTCAAAGTCGTTCCGGCTATGCTTATAGGCTATGTCAGGGTAGTTATCTGGTCTGTCACTCGTGTTGCCCTTTATTTCACTAAAATTATTATGTACTAAGCCGAGCAAATGAAGATTTCCATGTCACGAAAAACGTGGTTATGAACAGTATAAACAGGCCAATAACATAAATTGAGGAAAGAAACATTTATGTAGGGAAGGCTCTGACCTCTAGAGGGCATTGTTTACCAAAAAATCCTGTTGGTCATTTCGGAGTTCAGAGGTTCGCTTTATGGAACATGTAGACGCGTAGCATTGGTTTAACCTTTGAGTAGAAAATAATAAAGCAATGCACATCCAATAAATAGAGGTTTGCTGATATCGGCAGCCCAAGTCAGTACACCATACCCCTGTCAGTTATACACACTGAAATGCTCTCCTACTTCTACCACGGTGTCTGTCGATAAAATCTGTTATCACTTACCACAAACCATCTTTGCAAAGCTGTTCTGTTAGTATCACAGCTGTAGTAGCGTGTATTCGATGATGATATTTAGCATGTTTAAAAAGCATTTGGTAGGATCTGTTCATTGTGATCAAATGAACTGGAAATTTGCCGTTCACAAAACCAATGAACTTTTCTTCTTCTTCTTCTTCTTTTTCTTCTTCTTCTTCTTCTTCTTCTTCTTCTTCTTCTTCTCCACCACCTCTGTCTTGTATTAGTGAAGAATAAATTATAGATTTAAAAAAGCATTGCTAGCCACATTGTCTATGTTATGTCATATGTTGGATTTGCAGATTCACTTTCTAAGTGTTCCGAACAAGAGCTTTCATTGCACACACAAGCATTTTTCATCCAAATGTGTGTGGCTTTTTTTTTTTTCAAAGGCAATATTACAATTTTGATTATTTTGATTGGGCTGAGGTTTAACTGAATATTGTTGCATAACTCAAAAATGACTCTTTAGCTGGCCTGAGCCCTAAGTGCAGGGTAGCTGATAAAAACATGGCCTTGTAGCTGTATTTTGAAATACTTTTTTTTTTCAGTTGCTCTCCGTCCAGGGCCCATGGTGGCAAGTTGTTGTAAGCATGAACTTCTTCTGCTCACATTTAAAGCAAAGAAGAAGGATTTCTTAGGTAATGGTGGAAGGGGCATTTCCTAGTTTTCTAAGACAGTATTCATTTCTCTCTCCTGGACAGAAAAAAAGCTTTTGAACATTATATTCTTCATAGGTTTCTGTGAACCTGAGGGAGCAAATTGGTGCAGGATTTATGGAAAATGCAGTATTAAAGGGATATTGTTCAAGGTGTGGGCTTCCAATTCGAACAGTATAGTGACCTTCAGTATTTGAGATGTCCTTGAAAATGTGGCAGTATTTTTGTCTGGAGAATTTGACTGGTACACATAACACTTTATATTTAATGTTAAGCAGCATTGTCAGCGGAGCTCTGTGGCATTGTCCTTTTCTTTCTTTCTTTCTTTCTTTCTTTCTTTCTTTCTTTCTTTCTTTCTTTCTTTCTTTCTTTCTTTCTTTCTTTCTTTCCTTCTTTTTTTTTTTATTAATGCAGTTCATTCTAAATTTTTTCTGCGTGACACATTCACTAAAACACTTCAAAATACAGCATCGGCATGTGCTTAAACTATTCTGCACATCTTGTATGCAAAAAATAAACTTTCCTAGGTTTGTATCTTTGATGTGCTATGATTTAGACAACTGAGTCATGCACATTTTCAATGGGAAACGTTGTGATACACAGATGACTGCCATTCCTTTGAAATTACAGAGACATGTTGCACAACGCTTGCTCTATTTATAGCATGTGTTTTCCTCACTGTCATTCTTTACAAATCAATTCATGCTGCTTTCCGTACAGAAAATATGGCTAGATAGACCTCATAGAGTAACATGATTTCTATTCTTGTTTGAATGATATATTTTTTTTTTTTTGCCTTCTTGTTCTCTCTTCTTTGCATCTGTACTCTTCCTCCCTGTCAATCTTTCCAAATGTGTTCATTCAGCTTTCGGATTTGTGATCCACAAGTAACATGCACGGACAAAGTCCACTTAAAAGATTTGAATCAACAAAATGCAGTGTAGCTCAATATGATTTGAATTACGTATTTGTTGAGGGGTACATTAGATTCACGGGTTTATCAGATGAGTGGGAAGTAAAATGCCTCGTCTTGTGTTATTCACAGAAACATCCTTTTCAAAGGCTCAGAGTGGCAGTGGTCCAAAAACCTGTCAAAAGATCAAGCATTCACCAAAGTCCAACTGCAAACCCCACCCCCCGCAAAAAAAAAATACTTTAATGAGACTGTTTCACCCATGAGATTGAAAGATTTTGCATATATTTCCATGCCTATCAAGTTGGAGCGAATCACCACACGACAGTGTTGCTTTGTAATTGGAGAAGAAGAGAAGAGTTAAGCTGGTGAAGAGACAGTTTAGGGGCATGGGAAAGACGCGGTGACTGCTTGACTATAATGGCATGAGAAGAAGACGCTGCCGTTCGTGAGCACAAACACATGTTTGTGGCGGGTTGCAGTGTTAATCCCGTCTAAGACCTCTCTGACTCCGTGCTTGTGACGATGACGCTTCTGTCAGGAGATGTCTCTCCTCTCCTGATTCTGTCATTCTCTGTGTCCTCAGCGTCACCAAAGGCGCCGGTGACCCTCAGGACATGTCTATTAAGATGAGCCCAAATGTGGGGCTTCGTCGCTTCCTGTTGTCTGCAACCACAAGCCCCTCCCCCCCCCCCTCTTCTGTGGTTGTAAACATATTGTCAGAATGAATGTGTTCTGACTAAGATTTTCCTTGTTGTGAATTTTTTTTTTTGCCGGCATTTGTCAGCAGTATGACATTACCATGCATCATTCATGAATTCATAAGTAATTCCATCTTGTTTTTCCTCACTGTATAACTCGGAGGTGTTTTTTTTTCTTTTCTTTTCTCCTCTTTTTTACTAACTGGGCAGATCTAACGAATTCTTTCACATATCACCCCAAACTGTACTTTAGAGACTTAAGAAATTTTTGATTTTTTATTTTGAGCAAAATCTCTCTATCTTTCTGTCTCATGTTATGTTTTTTTAATTTTCTTTTGTTTTGTTTTGTTTTTTTGTTTTTTTAGTTTATTTATTTATTTTTTTTTGAGATCAACAGACCAAGGTATGACTGGGCTGCTTTGTGAGACCTTGTAAGATAAGCTTTTTAGTTTTCATTTTGTAGGATCAGCACCATGTAGACTTTTGCACCTCCTTGGTCTGGTATGTCTGCTTGACCCCTGGTAGAGTTTATGCTCTCTTTGGTCAAAGATCGCCCGAAACCCACCTTACCCCCCTCCGGTGGTGCTGAGGGCGTTCTGAGGTTAATTTCTGGCCGTGCTTTTAAAAGCAGCTCCGGTTATCAATTTTTGGTCTCTCTGGCTTCCTCTCTGGGAAAAGATATGAATGAATGAAGCTGTCTGATCTGTGGAGAACATCCGGCTTATTGTTCTGGTTCTAGGTGAGAGGCACGGATGTGTCCCCCTGCCCAACACACCTTCTCCAGGCGGAATCTGGGAAGCGCATTGAATCGGAGACGTGGGGAACATGACTGAACCACTGGGTATTAACATGAGGCAGGGGGCTTCAAATTAGGGGCATGGTAGAATTTCAAGGTGTTTTGTTTTCACTCTGATTATAAAAATGGGTTTTGGCAGGCTTTCAGAGTTCCCTCAAGGCGCCAACTCTGTTTTAGTGATTAATGGAGCATCCTGCCACTGGGGGCTGTGTTTTCCTTGGGAAGGGTCTGTGGAAATGGTAGCAGAGGGATTTACATACATCCAATTGTTAAAGGAAAGAAACAAAAACAGAACCCACTAGGTGAGGGTCTTTAATTAGATGCAAACGGGATGTTTTTCTGGTAGAGCGATTTCATAGGTTCCATTGTGTTATGACCGGGGTTTAAAGCCCAAAAGCAGAACACAAGTCATGATTTGGGGTGAATGTGCAAACTGCTCTTCTGTTGCTTTCATTCCTCTTTCTTCATTAACGATTTCATTCGTTAAAAGCTTTTCTCTGCTTTTCATGAAAAAAAGGCCAAATATTTAGTTAACGTCAGCACAATACAGGGGCATATGATCAAAGAGCCACTGAAAATTGTTATCATTTTTAAGAGTGCTGCCAGAGGGAATTCTTTTTATTTTCATCTTTATGAAACAATTATCGCTTCATTCCTGCCATGCAAATACAGCCTATGGTTTGTTTACAATACTTCAGAGTAAAGGATGAGGATATTGGCCAGGCTGCCATAGCAACATATCATATGGATGATATCGCTTTACATATTACTTATGAAGACTGTGCGTGTGTGTGTGTGTGTGTGTGCCTACATACACGCATGTGCCTGTGTTACCCTGTGGGTTGCTTAGCAGTTAGAGTGATAAATGGTTGTGGGGATTTGTGAATCATGCAGGATTTTTCCATTAGGCTCTAAACGCTCAATTAACTCAGTTATGTTTCATGTTTCCCTACATGTCTAGCTCCTTACCAGGTTTGCGCTTTTTTTTTTTTTTTGTCTACGAGCTCCTACTAAGACATCTGGTTTGGCTAAGTCCTTGATTAATCCTTGATTAGTAGCATGAGGCTTGAAAGGTTTGGTTCAGAGCAAAATATCTATGGGTCTCCAAGGCTAAAACTGAGCATATTATGCATAAGGGATAAACTCTGTGTGACAAAATGTACTGTGTTCAGTTAAATGCTTCTCATTTATTCAGTTAGAATGTATCATCAAAGGCTTAAAAAGCAACATAAATCAAACAGTTAAAATGAGATGATTGTATGTTTTGACGGCTGCTGCGTGTGGGAGGTGGAGATCATTCCCTAAGCACTGAGACTGCGTGTTCTTCCTGTGTGTGTGTGTGTGTGTGTGGAAAAAAACCGGTGTGCGTGAATGCTCCTCTGTGTTTGTGACGAAAAGATGATGACCTTTGACCCTCCCTTTAACATCCTTCCCTTGTTTGTTTACGACTCATATTCCGGAGTAAGTGAACGTCTTACTCGACCTGCTTAGCGATGTTAAATAACGTATCCTGCCTGTTCCCAAACCAAGGCGCGCACGTTTTAAGCGCCACGTCAAGTTCACTGTAAACACACCTCGTCCCCTTGTACGACGAGCGGAGACGGTCGCGAGCTCAACCCGGCCTTTGGAGCCATTCAATCCGGGCACACCTTGTGCCATTGCTGGGGGGTGGGGGTGGGGGTGGGGGTGGTGGACTGTTGGGCAATAGGAAATCCGGTGCTGGGAAGCCATTACGGGAATGCTTTAGAGGGAACCTTCTTTTCCTGCTCACCGAAGGAATTGTCACGGTGACAGGCAGACTGCCGACGCCTCGGCGAGCCTCGCCTTGCCCCACTCAGGAAGCGCGGCCTTTGCAGACGAGAAACAGAGGGAGAACTGGCTCCGGTGACACATGCTCTGACTATTTTGATATACAGGGACACATTCGTAATGCGAGCGATTGACAGAAATTCCTTTGTAATGGGTCTTGTGGGACACTTTTACCATTACGTGTAGTCATGTCAGGATATGAAGCGTTGCACCTCATTTGATAATGGAAAAGTGGATCTACACAGGCATGCTGAAAGGACAGAATCTCTTTTTTTTTTTTCTTACTGTGATTTGTTTTGTTACTATCATATTTATAATCATTACTTATGCCTTAAGTTGGACTATGGATATTTGTGAAACTTCAGACAATTAGTCATGACTCTGGGCAAGCAGTCATGTATAAATATATAGATCTTTATTTAATCAAATACCCTTATGCTTGGTTAATATTAAAATACATTTAGTGTACAAAAACAAACAAAGAAAAAAAAATCTATGTTTGATAAAAAATATCAGTGCATATATTTTAACTCCTTCAATAGACAAACATACCAATGATTCAATAATAATACAAATATGGTTTGGCAGTACATGTTGTTTGAAAAGATGGTTTCTATTGTAATTTTGATATGAATACTGGCACCTAATACAAGTGGTTAACAAACAATGAGCTAATATCTCTCTTGATCGCTGGTGTGAAAATCTTAGAGTGGCTGTTCTAAAGACTACCCCTTTCATAATACAACGGTTACAATGGTGTTAATTCTGAAACAAACAAACAAAAAAAAAAACCTTGGCTATGTCTGTGCTAATACCATAATTGACTATGTCTGCATTAATACCATAATTTACAATGACCTTTTACGATGTGGTGACCAGCCTGTTGACAATATTATATGCGCTTAGTATCCCTGTAGCCTGCCCTGCAAGCTTTAGTTAACATTTAAAATAAAATAAAAATAAAAGGATTAATAACGGAATGCTCCCATTACTGACATTTGGGTTATTGACAGAAAATCAACCTTTTTTTTGATAATAATAATAATAATGAATACAGTAGTGTAAACAGCACAAAAGCCTTGTATTAGTCACTGGGTTGTAACGGTTTCAATGCGAGGCAGGGCAGAACAAAGCCTTTGGTATAATTAAAACCTTGGTTAATAATTGATGGCGTATGTTTCATATTAAATACACGTCGATTATTTATTCACCAGTGCTTCCTGTGACAGTTTCGACCGTATAAAAATCCCAAAGGGAGCTCGTGTTTTCAAACGGCTGTGCACGCATCAGAATAATCTCTAAGGTGTGTCTCTGTGCACACTCTTCCCTTTCAAAAATAAACCTATACGGTCTCAAAACAAAAAAGAAAATGGCATTACACTAGGGTAGAAGCGGAGATTCAAATAAAATCCTTCAGTGAAAACACTATATTCCCAGTGTGAGGAGTTAAGTCATGGGAGTAGAACAGGCCATGTGTACACATTTTTAGACAGGTTTTAGTGTGGACCAGAGCATAGCCGAGTTATTCTACGCTGCCCCAACAAGCCTGGTCCGAAAAGATTAAACCTCGTCTGTGAGGTGATTAAATCAAAGTTGCCTGCATGAGAGGCACAAAAAATCGTCATGAAAATCAAAGCTACGAATGTTGACTTACCTTAGAATGATTTACCTCATATTGACCCATGAGGTGAGGCAAAAAACAAACCAAAAAAAAAAGCCTAATCCAAGCGTCCGGCCTGCTAGGGTTTCATTACCATATTCCACAGAGGGGCATTTTTCAGACAGCACATTCAATTATTCAGAACCTGCGGTATTAGCTGTCTTGACAGTTGCCTTTATAAACATGAGCTTTAACATGTTCAAACATATAACTGTGTTTTTTCATTTAAATATTTGTTTGAAGAGCAAAAACCTCTAACCAATTCAGAAAACGATTTCAGTGTAATAAAATAAAAAAAATTAAATAAAATATCAAATAACTTTCCAGTTTTCATTTCAATAAAATATCTGATCGGATAAAAATAACAATAAGAGTTCACGGCCTCCTCTTCATTGAGATAGTTTTCTTTTAATATCTATATCTATACATATATATATATATATATCTTTAATATTCCTCATATTTTAACAATGCTCTGCCACCAAATTTGTGTTCTGATTCTTCTTCCATTCCTTGATCAAAGTTGCACTGTAAAGCTGTAAATGTGGTGTGCTTGTTGTATTCACAGTAGATAGGAAATATACCTGAGGTGGTCTACAGCTGTATCTGTGGCTAACACAGATGTATGGCGTGGAAAAGCAGCACTTGAGATTCTGGGCTAAACAGAGAGAAGATCACACGCGTCTCTTCTGGATACTCTGTGCCACATGACACTGGGATTACTTCTGAAAAGTGCTCGCACCCACTAGACAGATCTAGTTTGAAGTTGGTTGGAAAAATTGGGCTGAACTGACCAAAAGTTACAAAATGCAGAGTCTACTTTAAAAACCTAACCGAGAAGCAAACTGAATTTGAAAAAAGAACACGTGGAAACGAAAAAAAAGGGAGGAAGCATTTTTCTACAAAGTTGGGATGTCCAGAGCTGTAACTGAAGCGAAGGTAAAAAGTCTTGAGCCAGTCACTTTGAATTGTCCAGGGGCAAAGGGATCCGGCCCCTGCCGGCTCATGGGTACAGGCAGACCTAGACGGGTGGAGTGGAGTAGCGAATCACAGAGTTGTAGTCGGGTGGTGGACTGTGACACTCGAGTTCAGGATCCAGGGACGAGTCCTCCAAGCTGAAGTCCAGAGAACTGACACCTGGAGGATACTTCTCCTTCTCCCCGTCAGAGAGAATGGACTCCTTGCTCTTACTCTTCATCCTGGAGAGGAGAGGAGGAGCAGAGGAGAGGAGGAGGAGAGCAGACCTTCAGTTAAACGGCTTTTGAGCATGTCTGGTCTTTTGGTCTGAAGAATAGCAAGTGAACTTTATGTGTGCATTGTTCCATAATTATCGTGTCAAACTGTGATCTATGTCTAGCTTGACCCTTGACGGCACCTATTATTGTTGTTAGACTGCCTACGTGCGCACCCTTGCAGTTCAGGAGTCACTGAATTGACTAGCATTGTCTTTTTGTTGCCATGGGTCTCCATAAGTCTCTTTCCCCCTTCAAGGGCAAAGGGTCAGACATCCTAAAGTAAATCATTGAGTGTGCAGAGCTATTTGTCTGTGGCTTTGCAAGGATTTAGAGTGACAATTCACTCTAATATCCATAGAAGAAGAACTGACATAGGTTTTTTTTTTCCTTGTGTTGGGCAGGACTATACATTTAAGGGCTCTCACTGTATGAGCTTAAAAGCTTACAGAAGTGCGGTCAAAGCTTGGCACTCCTTATATGTGTAGACAAAGTGTGTTTGTGTGTGTGGTGGGGGGAGGTTGCCAGGTGGAATTTCTTCAGCACAAAGCAGACAAGGCCGTTATAGGGAGCCCTGGGAGGGCCTAGAAATGCTTTAGAAGGTCAAAGGTGGCAGTGATCGAGTGGTCGCCCAGCAGGGGCCACCTCCCCGCAATGTATAGATCATTCTCTGCATTTTTCAAGTGGCTCCTTTTCCCATGGCAGAGACCATGGAAACGTGGGCAAGGCTATGCCCGCTGATTGTGGGCTTTGCCCGCCTTTTGTGCCATATAGGGGAATACTGTGGAGGGCACTGTAAATAGAATGATGGAGTGGGATTTTGGTGTGGTGGTGGTGTGTGTGTGTGTGTGTGTGGGGGGGGGGGGGGGCAATGGTTGCTGTGGCAGGGAAGATAGAATGTGTATAATGAAACCAAGGCCTTGTGGTGGTATGTTCATTGGAGCTCATTAATCACACTGAGGGAGAAAAAAAAAATAAAAGCTCATAAATTCATATCAAATCTGTGTCCTGCGGCTGTTTTTATTTTCTTGTTCCTGTTGTGACAGTTTATGGTTCTTGTGTATTTTCTGATGCTTGCATTTTTTTGCTGTGTGTGCAGTTTGAAAAACTTCTCACAACTCTGTGTACTCTCTTCTCGGGGGGGGGGGGGGGGGGGGGGGGGGGCATATTAACCCATACATCTGCGACACGGAGAGGGCTGAAAACTCGGCGGTTCACTTTTTGGCTGTGCTTATTTCAGTGATTATCTCAGCCAAAAATTTACCAGAGCCAAAAGCTTGTTTTTTTGTGACCCAGAAACTTTGATTACAGACTGAATGTTTGTTTTCAATTTATTTGTGTTCAGCCTAAACTTCTGTCCTTCTGCCTGAGGAAATTTTTCAGACAGTGCAGACATTCCCGAAAATAACAACGACAAAATGTGACCACCGTTTGAATACCTCGTCTGTGTGCCAGCGAGCAGGGGCTCTGATGCGGAGAACGGCCACAAAGTCAACAAGTCATTGATTTGTAATGAACTATCAAAGAAACGTCTGTGTCATAGAGCGATAATCTCTAATAATCTAGTTGATAAAGAGACAGGATGATGTACAGTCTGAAAAGACCGTGTCTGGACATAATAACCTTTGTAGGTTAACCCTGGCCTTGACTGGTGTGCCAGACTGTGATAAAAACCCTCTCAGGCCCCTGTCATCCATCCAGACCCTCGGCTTATCCAGGCCAACGGGCCACAATGAGAGGTTTAACATTGCAGCTAGGCTATCACAGCATCCTCTTTAAACAGCCGTAGTCCTACAGCACAGCCACCTAAACAGAGTGCAAGCTCAACTATTTCATTTCTGCAGTAGAAAAAAGAAAAGAAAAGAAAAGGAAAAAAAAGACTTACTAGGCTGTCTGACTAAGAGTTTGACACGACAAAGTTCTTTAGGTGTTTGGTTTTTTTTTTGGTTTTTTTTTACAGTGGTGTGATTTGTATATGAAATGTTTCAGCCTGTGTTTTGGGGGAATCCTCCCACACTGCAGTGCTGGATATAGTTGGCTGCCGATTGAGGAGCCAAATTTTGAGGATTAAAATAATCCTGACAGAGCCTGAGCCCATGTTCAAATAGCTTCTTTCAATATGTCCTTTTTTTTTTGTTTTTGTTTTTAAATCAAAAGTACTTTACCCTGAGTGATTACAGTGAGGTTAAAATATTATCTGTGTCAGAGCTGGCTTACATTCACTTAACATACGTGAATTTGTCACGTGGATTAAGGTAAGCCGCTGTTTCATTTTAATGTCCTGGCAGCTTGTCATAGTTCACTGCAGAAACAGTCAAGAGTCAGAGAGGCAGAAAACAACCTCAGAAACAATCTAATACAAAGACATTAGTCACAAGCCCCCAAAGGAGCAAGCCAGTTTTCACCAGTCACACGTCCAGTCTTTGCCTTTGTTGTCTGGCTGTTAGAGTTGTCACCTTGGGCAATATCCCTCCTCTGTGTCATTATGTCTTCGACTCTCTCGCCCGGGAAACTCTCACAAAGAGAAAGGCCGTTAGGGTTGG
This sequence comes from Chanos chanos, assembly GCF_902362185.1. Lineage (NCBI taxonomy): Eukaryota > Metazoa > Chordata > Actinopteri > Gonorynchiformes > Chanidae > Chanos > Chanos chanos. Next base: position 53,290,738 of record NC_044496.1, on the reverse strand, counting down.
GTTGGGGGGGGGGGGGGGGGGGGGGCTCCTACCATCTACATTCCACCCCAGCAGGGGGGTTTCTAGGGGCCGGGGCAACAACTCCTGCTTCCTCCTCCTACGGTTCTGGATGCGGTCGGCAACGGGCTTAAGTGGGATTACACGCATTATACTTACGCAAGAGCCATGATACTCAGGGGGCGGGCGAGAGACTCGAGGCGCTTCAGCGTCTTCAGATCATCAGACGAGAGTCCCATGCCACTGTCTGACTGGCCTCCCTGTTTGGAAGATAAAAAAAAAAAAACCCAAAACAATACAGACAAAAGTCATGCTCTGAACTAAACCGACAGGTTCATCTGTGAGGATGGCTGTGATTCAAGCTGGATGAGAGTGGGCCAAAATACACTTCTGTGTATTAGTAGCATCCATCCGAATTTGTATATGATTCTGTTTTGTGGTCCTTGTGTTAGCTACATTGCCACGTGAGTATACTGCGCTTCGTCTGATTACTATGGTGTCATATGTATGTGTGTGTGTGTGTGAGTGTGTGTGTGTGTGTGTGTGTGTGTCAAGGAGTAGAGGGTGAAAAGAAGTCCTTCACCTCATGGACCTCGTTTGTTCCATTCTCAATGGTGACCTCATCAAACGTCTTCACGCTAGCAGGGCGGATCTTGATGTTCCTGTAGGGGGATAAAATGTCCACCGTTAGCTTCCAAAAGTGGAAAATGTTTTGGTCAGTAAAATTCCACCGTTAGTGGCGGGCCAGAACACTCAATAAAAAAAAAAAAAAAAAAGGAAGAATGAAAACTAAATCAATTTGATTTCAGAGTTTCATAGTGTCAGTAGAGCTGCTGTCAAAATAAACTCAGGGGGCTTTCGTAGGACTTTTCAGGCTCAAGAATTATCAGCTAGCATCTCCAGATCAGCTTTAGGGATAACTGTCACTCTGCGTTTCGACACCATTTTCAATAAACACACTTACAGGACCTGTGAAAATACAAGAGTTGGACAAATATTATCTTAAGTGCACATAAATCCTGAAGCTGTGTTTGTGCACGGGGAGGAAATTCCTTGAGGGGGCCAATGGTGTTCCACGCTCTCTCACCATGGCTTTAATGGTGTACATGTCTTATCAAAACTCAGCCAGTGCTTTCTTTGCCCTTAATCACAACCCTGGTGCACTCTCGAGAGTGCAGCACAGGGACCAGCTGCAGTGAATGTTTAGTTAGCGCCGTATCCACTGAACGTTACGTGGAAATTAGAGAAAATCGAGGGAAAAGCTTTATCTCACTGGAACCTAATACATAACGTCAGGGGAATTCCTGCAAAGTTAGTGGTTCTCGTTTCGCGGGTTTGCTCTTTTCTACTCTTCTGGGGTTTTTTTTTTTTTTTTCCTTTTATTTTTTTGTTCAGAACGTGAGGCCAAGGAAAGTACTACTTCACAAAACACCTGAAATGTGAAAAGTCTTTGGGTGAGAGTAAGAAGCCAGACAGGTCTCCCTCTTCTCCTTACCACGTGCCGCCCGAGTCTCTCACAGAGACGGGTCTGGTGGGGTCTCCTCGGTGGGGGTTGGGTTGGAGGGGTTCTCTTTGGTCAGCAAGGCTGTGTTGATGGGGATGTAATGCTTTCCCTCCTGAGAGAAAGAAATGCATACATTCAGAGAGCTACAACTAATTACAGTCCCCCGCAACCGAGCTGTTATTGTATGACGTAGTTACACGTTTGGAGAAATTAGATCCATTCACTATGACCCCTTTCACACACGTGCAGTTTTACGTGTAAATGCTCTGGCAATTTACCAGGACAAGGTTACATTTCAACACCAGAGTCGAAATGCCCGGGAAGCTGATCCAGCAAATTGCCAGGACCACACCTAAAAAGATTCCCAGCAACGATCTGCTTAGAGTCAAGTGTGAACAAATGCAGGAACATTGCCGGATAAGAGGATGACGTTTTTGATGATGTTTTTGTCCTGAGACTTACTTGTAGCAGGTTGTGTCAGATTACTGTGAATGGATCCAATCAGTTAAACGAAAGCTTGCAAACCGGTGACAAGCAATCAGCAAACATAAGCAAAGTGATAAAAAAAAAATTACTGTTAAAGAAACTTATGGTAAATTAATTACACTGTCAACTAGACTGTGCATTTGGTTGCGGGGTCTGGGTGGGTTGAATCTACTTTGGAACATTTCCAGTGTATCGCTATACTGCACTATGCATTGTCAGGCCGTGCCTGTTTTTATCATGCCTCTGTGGATTCTCATAACTCTGTTCTCTCAGCCCTGTTCTCTTTGAACTGGTTCTGACTAACGACCTGTGTCAGGACCCAGATCCTCAATCTATGGCTCTTTGTCAAAGAGGATCAGTTCCCTTATTTGTGTAATAACAGGGAAAAAGAATAATCCTTATGTCTGGAAAATCACATTTTTAGACGCTTATACGATGAGACAGCTATTCTGGTTTTCATTCAAGTTCCTCATTTGTAGTGGGAATAATCCTCCGGGATCTGAAAGCAGGGACACAGCCTTGATATGCCTCAATAAAACAACAATAACAACAACAAGAAACGAGAAAAAAATCTCCTCTGTGTGGATTTGACACAACTAAAGCATTAGTATTTATATATCTTTCTCGAAAGGGAAATGAGTGAACGTGTTGATTGTGACTTCCCTTCTAACTTACTTTGACTACTCCCTTGGCTTGTCTGAACGTCCTCAGTGTGGCTTACTCAAATTCAAAGCTACCATTTCCTGAGCGCCTGCTCCGTGTGACTCATTCTCCGGATCAGTGACTAATCTCATTGTTGTTGAGGACGATTTGTAAATGTGCTGTGGTGCGGATTCCCTTTGCAGTGTGGGGAAAAGCTTCCCTTTTCGTGTTAAATAGCTGTGATTAAGTAATAACCAAAGCCCAATATCTGACACTTGCTTCTTCAGAAAACCATTACTGAATTTAAAAAAGAAAAAAAAAAAAACTAGGCTGTCACTAATGTAAATGAATAAAGTCTTGTGGCAGTTTGGTGCTTACCTGCTGTACACTTGCTTGAAGCAGGTCTCCCAGTCTTTCCACTAGCTCAGTGAAGGTGGGCCTTTGCAAAGGTTCACCATGCCAACAGTCCAGCATGGTCTGGTATCTGCAGAGAGCACACACACACACAGACAAACACACACACACACACACACACATATATCAGCATGACTGCACTAAAAAGCAAACCATGAACACTCACTGTGCCTGATGGTCAACGCCAATAAATCAAAGTCTCTAAGCAGCCCCCCCCCCCAAATTCTCATGAATTACTGCCTCTCGGACACCCCAGTCTGTCTGATCTGACCTGTAGGTGGCTGTCTGCTCATTTGCCATTATCCAATCGCTCCTAGTCATTAATAATTTTCAGAGGGTCTAAGGGCAAAGCAGGGTTGTTTTCATTTCACAAGTTTAGAAAAGCACAAGCAACAGCAAAGACAGCTCCCCTCTTTTGATGAGTTATCAGCGTCTCTCTCTCTCTCTCTCTCTCTCGCCATGTGGGACTTCTCAGAACCATCTCTCGAGTGTCCAGTACAGGGTTCTGTAATGGTGTGTCTCAGCTGTGGAGATGGTGTGTCCATCTATGGAACACCGAAAGCGGGGTCTTGGTGAGCGCACCTGCATGTCAGTGAACGTGATCTGGAGACAACCGAGCCTTATCCAGGTACTAGCACTCGCTTGGCCGCACTCACAGACCTTTACATAAATAAAGCTAAATGGCCAGTCGACCTGGTATTCTCCTTGGGCTGGCACCAGATTGAGGGCAATTTGGCTTCTGGGAAAATTACAGTAACAGCAGATGGTTCATTACTTCCTTTACTCCATCCTGCCTAGTCTTTACTCTCTGCATCTGGGTTTGCACTCAGTGTTCAGTGGAATGGATGCATTCTTCTTCTCACTGCAGAGGTGGTTCACTAGAGGAAGCAGATCTGCTGTAATGGCTATTTTAATTAATCCTCTTGTCCAGATGGAAGAGCTCCTGACATGAACGGGAACACCGGAAAAAAATGTCAACGTGTGGTTCCCTTAAAAATCAATGGGACACGCAGATATTCGGGATCCCCAACACGTTGCGCTCCAACTTCCTGACTGCTCCATAATCAGAATAATTTGGAAATCATATACTGGGAAGCAAGTCACTGCCGCTCCATAGAGGGCAGTTAAAGCAGAGATGATCCAATGACTGTAAATCACTGAGCATGATTTTGGCGAGAAGGACATCTTCCCATTTAAAAAAAAAAAAAAAAAAGTCTTGAGTTGTTGACCATCCTCCACATTTTCATGAGGGTATACGAAATATATCAAGCAGGACAGCTGTCTACGCCAGGTCACATTCCAGTTGAATGGGTGCACCCACTTTGAAAGTGCAGACGTACCATCCAACATCTCTCCCAGCCTCTTTTATCACGCATATAATGTGTGTGTGTGTGGGGGGGGGGGGGGGGTCAGGTCAGGGTCAGGGTCAGGGTCAGGGTTAGGATTTGGGTTACAGACTGGATCTGAGACTGAGGCCTACATCAGTTTTCTGAGAAGTAACACCAGACATATGGTGCTAATGCTATCACCAATCCATTCTTCGAAAACAAGAGGCGAGCAAAGAGGCATATTTCATTCAGTTCTTATCTTCAGGCTCCATTGATGACTGTTTGAACCCAAATGGAAAGACTTTTCCTCGCTCTGACGTGGAACTTGGCACCAGATTAGTACGGCATTCACTTGGATACCCTACATTTAAATCTTGAGATCTGGATTAGGTTAGCAGATCATCTCCAATCACCATCTTCCATGGCCCCTTGCTAGGCTCAGTTGGCTTCATTTGGCACAGCTGAGTCTGCTCCGTTTTACTAGGTTATAAATCACACATAGAACTTTTATTCTTTCCAAATAAACACAATGGGATCTGACCCCCATTACCATTGATATTAAATGAAAAGCGAGTGCCTCGCAAGGGCCCATACAGTGGAGTTGGAGATCGAGGGCAACGTTCAGGAAACGATAGCGTGACCTTGATTGGGAGCAGGTAGTAAACCTCTCTCTTCTAATAGAGCTGGAACCTGTAGCCTGCAAACTGAGGCCCTTCTAACAAGGTGTCTTAGGAGTTTTCCCAGCGTACAGTCATCCATCTGTCAGTAATGCCGATCAGAACTTTTTCCATTCCATTCCGCGTCTCCTCTTTAATACCACAGGACCACATGGGGGTAACTAATATTTTGTTACGCCCCGGGCAACCGAGAGCTTCTTGCTCCGGGGCTTTGTACTCGCAGGGGGAGTATCTTGCCTGAGGTCTGCCTGAGTCACATGCCCAAAGGTGCTGCCACAGAGTCCTGCCACCCTCTGCTACACAGGTGGGCCGGGAGCTTTAATGTGCGGCCAGGTTACGGCTGTGTGGATGTCAGGGGGAAAATGGATCTCTCCGTCTAACAACCGCTACCCCCCCCCACCCAACCCCCTGCCAATCAGAAGCTTCCCCCTTTTAAGCTTGCATTCAAGGGATAATGGTCCCACGAAGCCTAAGAGTTCTCATAAGAGTTTTCTTCAAGTAGTGAAATCAGATACATTTCTCTTTTTTTTTCTCTCTTTCTTTCTTTTCACTGGTACTGATATAGGAAGCTTGCTTTGCCTTCCCTTCTCTTTTTGCTCCAAGCGTAGGTCACTTGCCAGAAACCCTGAGGGGTTGTTTCAGGGGGTTGGGGGGGGGGGTGGTGGCAGAGAGAGGAAAAAGAAGGAAATTTGTTCCGAGCCCGCTGAAAAGTCTCAGGGCTCATTTACTGGCGCGCCACTAAAGAAATCCCAGAAGAACTATTTGTCCACAGAAGTACATTAAAGTTTATTCATACGTACTTAGTGTATGTTGGCATGTGAGCAATGCCAGAGCTGTTTCCACATTTTTGGAAATAATAAAAAAAAAAAAACCATTATGCCGTGTCCCAGAGCAGCGTGAGTTATGAGCTAATGTAAAAGCGCCTCTGCGTGTAGATTCAGTCATTTGTAGGGAAGATACATTCACCACGTTACTACCGACTTACAAGAAAAATTCCCATGAAAAAAAAAAAAAATTAAAATAAATCTATCTGCAGGTCATTGGCTTAACTGTTTTGTATCAGTGATGCATGTGGATTCCATTTCTTACATTTCAGACGAGGCGTATTCGGGCGCTCTCATCCTGGTGCCTTCCTTCAGCCGGCAGCAGAATTCCTCATCAATGTGCAAGCCAGGATAAGGGGAGGCACCTGGGGGGTGGGGTGGGGGGGGGCAGGGGAGAGAGAGAGAGAATGGGTGGTGGTGTTATCAGCAACAACATCTTGTAGACACAGAGGACCGGCCACTTCAAAGGGGGGCTCAACAGTAACTGTGAAGTGGCTCGGGGATCATTAAGATCAGTGAAAAGAAAATCTGAACAAAACAATGCAAGTCAGCAATGTGAGGTATTCAATGCGTGGGGCTGAAAAAACAGAGCCAGGGTTGGAAGACATACAAGTCGGCAGTCGTCTTCAATAAACGTTACTTCAAAGCCAGCATTAGCGATCGCTGAGTGAGGTTATTGACAGATTTGTGTACTTAAAATATCATGAGTCACGAAATAATATTTTCATGTTCTTGTCCAAAATCCTTCATATGATATCAGATAACAACCTCAACCCAATGTAGACATGCAGATCATAACAATGAATCCGAATGAAGGTCCATTACCTAGCAATATTCATGAGACTGCAAACTTCTGACCTACAAACACTATCAGGTTGCAATCCTGATTTGTTTTGCATTTCTCTTGTTCTAGTTTACGGACTTGAGACCATGTTAATGCCACCCAGATGTGCAAGAGGTATGTGTGTGTGTGTGTGTGTCTGTGTGATACAGCACATTGGTTCTGACATGCAGATACTGCTTTGCCTTTTGAAAGCTCTTTCTACCCCCCCCCCCCCCCCCCCCCCCCCAAAAAATGCCTTGTCAGTCTTGTAGGTTTTCACTTTCCTTCTGTAGAGTGTCACGGTCAATGTGGCATAGTTCCCAAAACACTGAATCATTTCACAAGTCATGGCTTCTTAAAGTCATTTCACAAGTCATGACTTTTTAAAGTAAAAGCCAATGGAAGTGCTTGCACAGCCTTTTTATGAAGCCTATTGTCCTACAGTATATATCTGCTACTTAGACTTAAAGGTCAGTAATGGCTTTAGTTGGGGAAACAAACATTTACACGGATCGGGTGCTTAGATACAGTAGGCTTGCTTTTTTTCCAGCCGGGAAAATACAACCTGTTGAAACAGAAGTAATCCTTTCATTTTATTGTCTTGTCTTTTGTCCATGATTTAAAAAAAAAGTAAATAAATCCCTGTTTGAGTGTATCAGTGCCTTCACTTTTTGGTTACTGCCAATGCAACCCAAGTTTAGCAAGACATTCATTGACTTTCACATTGGAAAGAGGAGATAGCTTAGGGCACTTCACAGGCCATGTTTCTCATTTTTGGGAAAGGACTGCATGTTCTGAAGTGCTTTGGTAAAAGCATGTATGGGAATGCATACTCTAAAATCATGTGTGTACAGTTGAACAGGAAATACACGAAGAACAGGACATTTAAGTGGTCTAACATGCGCAGTAAAATCAAACAAAATATCTGAGAAGAAAAATCTGTATGTCAGAAGTAAGCAGCACAGATTAATCTTTTTCTTTTTTTTTCAATGAAACAACTATGTGTAAATAACACAATTCTTAGAAAGCGAATCACTGTGAAAATAAACCATAAAAAAAAAACAAAAAAAAAAAAACAAACTCGTAAATGTTTTTAGACTGTGTCATAATCCAATCCTTAGATGAAAATTAAATCAAGATGTTTGGACATAACAGAGTACATAGAGAAGGAGAAAAGTTTTTAATTTTGGTCTTGCTTGATTTTTCCTTTGCACCATAATTTACAGTGCTGGTGAAACGGTCTCTGTGAGTCAGGATGTACTAGGTCGGCTAAAACATGGTGAAGGATATGTGACTAGCGCCCTTTGAGGAAAGCGTTGATATTTACCCAAAGAGAAGATCTCCCACATCAGGACCCCGAAAGACCACACATCACTCTGCGTGGTGTAGATCTTGTCAAATATGGCCTCTGGCGCCATCCACTTTAAGGGCAGTCTAGCCTGTGGACCAAGATGAAGATAAAAACCTCCAATTCAGCTGCAGGCCCAGCTCACCTGAATGAAAAACTCCTCCCAGTTTCCCAGTAACCCAGTTACAGTTAGCGGCCGCATTAAAATAATGGGCTTGGATTTTGAGCCTGTATGGCATTGGGAGAGACCCTGAGGAAACGTGCTATGAACTATGCTTTAAAGTTACTTAAACATGTCAGAGAGTGTTTGTTTTTGACAAAATTACAGCGGTTCTTTTCAAAATAGAGCATTGTCTCGCCAAGGCAGAGTTATATGTCTGTTATTATACGTGTCTCTCAAGCTAAGTGCTTTTGAATGTTTCTCTCTTTATTATATTCAAGAACAACACACACACACACACACACACACACACACACGTATTTCATGCTGTTTCAAAAATAACGCTGCACACTCACGTCTCCTTTCCGCACATAATCTGGGTCTTTGTAAATATCTCTGGCCAGTCCAAAATCGCATATCTTCACAACGTTATTTTCAGACAGCAGGATGTTCCGAGCTGCCAAATCACGGTGGATGCACTAGTCCAGAATACAGAGAGAGAGAGAGACAGAGAGAGACAAGAGTTTCATTTAATTTAAAGAAACACAATACCCACGCTCATTCATCAAACCGTGTGTGGCAGAGAGTGTCCATGAAAACATATGGAGTAAAGGTGTGATAATGCGGTGCAGCTGGAGAGCGCTGAACATGTGGGATAGTTCTCAGAGACTCTCTGAATCCGCGGTGTTTGGTGTCCAGGTTAAACTTCTAACTGTACCAACTTTTTCACCACGTCGGGCCAGAGTGTAATTAGTCCCATTCTGCTTGTGTTTGTGAGAGTGCGCCTCTGAGACACCCCGTCTGAATGGGAAATGTCCAGTATGGTTTTGCTTGCCAGAGACAACAACATATAGCTTGTGTTTTGCGAGTGGGTTTTTTTTTTTTTGTGAACGCAACACAGCTGCCAAAACAAGATATGATTCTTATGGCTGTGTTTTTAATCACCCAAACAAACAAAAAAATATACAGCAAGCAAAATAAAAATCTCTACTTATGAAAAGAAAAAAAAAAACACTTTGATTTCTTAATCATCATAACAATACACTGTTTCATGTCCAAAAGTTTTCGATTTAAACTGTTTTTTTGACGCAGTCAATGGCAGTAAATTGAGCAAATGCTTACTTTTCGTGAAGCCAAAAATTCCATGCCTTTCGCCACTTGAAAGCTGTAACAAATCAGATCTTCCATTGTGAGGACCCTCTTGTTCAAGTCTTCTGGTTCTGTATGAAACAAGGACAAAAGATTATTATCAAATTCAAAAATGTTGTCCCCGTAAAACAATGAAACCCGATGCAATGAGAAAATGTACTATGCACTTAAAAGCTATAAAGGTTTTTTGTTAACTGTCACATTGAATTAAACCACCCCTCACTATAGTTCGCCTTCTGAACTGTTTTGTTTTGAAAATACTGTGAAGGTGAAGGCAGAATATAATATTAAAATAAAAAATCGTCCAGATATCACTCTTGTTTTGAGAAGTAGCCTGAAACATTGCGGTTTGTCAGTGATGCTATGTCAGGGGGGGTCTGGGTAAGTGGGTCTCTTCCAGTGGCCCACCTGAGTAAACAGTTTATCAAACCAGAAATAACAGGACTTGATGTAGGAGGACCTGACCAGCTCTCAGGTCTGGGCAGGAAATTTAAAGGAGACGAAAAACACAAGGCTCTCAGCGCAGTGGGTGACAGTATACTCTCATTAAATATCAATTGTATTTATGAATCCCACAGGAAGTTTCCTATCAGACTCGGTGGAAAAAACAATCGGGGGAGCCTTGAGAGTAGAGTTGGGGTGTGGCGGAGGTTGAGGGGGGAGGGGGGGTTTAGAAAGGGGTGTGTGTGTGGAAGGAAGACATTCAGTCCCTACCTTCCTCTTCTTCCTCTGAGTCGCAGTAGCTCTTATCTTCGATGAAACCGGAGCTGGCCGAACTTCCGGTGCTGGCCACGCTCTCCAGCCGACGTTTAATGAGCTCGCTCAGGTCCAGCCCCGAGCCCGAGTGCACGGCTTTGCCATCCTGCGACTGCGAAAGAGATAAAAAAACAAAAAAACCCCCCCTCTAATTAGAAACTACTACTGAGCGCAAAGATCAGCTGCTGTCCCATCGAAAGCGTCCTGTGATTGCTGTTTACCTTATAGACGACAAAATCGCCACGTTTGCTTCGAAGGAAGTTCGATAAATTTCCATACTTGCAGTATTCCACAATGATCATCAACGGACCTTTGTTGAAGGGGGGGGGGGGGGGGGGGGGGAATCAGTGTAAATTGAAAAGTGGATTGTTCATATCACATTTTCAAAAAAAAAGAAACCAAAAAAAAAAAAAAAAAGTTGATAAACCGCAGATTATTTAGATAATCATGGAGCGCTTAAGTGTACTGAGAATCCAAATTTCTTATGAAAATTACTCAGTGGTCTGTCACCCTTCATCATATGTCCCTTACCGCCACCCTTAGTGCATGCTCCAAGCAGGTTCACCACGTTCAGATGATGGCCGATATGGATTAGGATCTTCAGCTCAGACATCAAGGCCCTCCATTCACTGTTTGTAGCTCCTCCTATTTGGGCAAAACAAGGAGAGATTACAATAGATGAACGCAATATTAAGTGGAGTCAGATTCAGTGAAGAGCTATGTAGATAACCACAACGTTTGAAAAATGAATGTTTTCCTGTTTGTTTTTCCCGGAGCACACGGGTGAAAGGCTGACTTTTGTTTTTACAGCTCAAGGCGGAATAAGATATTCTTTCGAAATCTATCAGAATCTATAAGATTCGTCTTGCTTCATTGTTAATAATGAGAATTCCCTACATGGTAGAAAACAAATCCCAGTTCCTATAAATAAAGCTCTTTTTTTTTTTGACAAAACATGCAACTACATTTTTTTCCCCCCATAATGTGAACATTACAGCATAAAAAACCTAGGCGAATTCTTAAATAAACAGTTTCACCCATGAGAATTTTCACAAACTCACTGAGAAAGTCTTCTACCACAAAAGAAACTGTGGTTTGTTCTCAGAATAACGAGCACTGGGAGGGGCAGATAAGTGAGTCAAGACTGCTTTGGTCGTGACCTTGTGTGGTCACGAAGCCAGGGAGCGAGATTGTTTTTTTTAACACGTCAGGGTTTTTTTGCAGCCAAAGCCCGTCAAAGTGACACGCAAGAACCACGTTCAACATAAACCAACAATTCACTAAGTCAGCCCCCTTGTTTTCTGGAAAGGGGAAACATACAAGACCCTAATTTCTTGGTAGGAGTTTGCTGTACTTGGCAGAGATCAAATCACACGTTTCTAGACTAATAAAATATTTTATGGTGATGCTTGATACAATGCTTTTGGTGAAAGACTGAGCGTGAAGTTGAAATTTGAGCGCTGTTTTAATTAGAAACGTCATTCACTTGGTGCGTCAAATGAAGCCATGTTGGTCTTCTGGCTTGTCTTTCCACTTTCAGCATGCTTGTGGTATCAGCGAACCCCAAACTGCAGCTTTCATAACACGCAGGACTTCAGCTGGAAGTCTAACGCTTTTCATTATGACTTGACCCGGTGTGAATTGTGAATCCAGAGAGACAGTTTCCCCTTTGATTAATACAAAATGTGAGATACCATCTAGAGGCAACACTCTTTCCAGATCAAACAACACACGGGAGGAAAAATCATTTCACTCAAAAGATTATTTAACTGTGATGGGTAAAGTATTCTTAAGTGTTCTTAAAATTTGAGTTTGGGTTCGGTGGTTAATGTTTATTGGGCTCTCTTAAATTTTTCTGTACAAGTAGGAGCCGCTGGATTTCGACAAACTTAGAACAAAAGCTTTGATTAGAACAACAGACCACTGCCTCTCATAGAGCCACTGCTGACGTGGAAACTTTGACGGTTCCAAATAAGAGTAATTGCGAAAAAAGAAATCTGATTTTGGAGACACTGATAAGCACCAGGAGACTATTCATGTATGTTTGCCCATTGTGCTTTACACTTTTGAACCTGTCACCACCTGAAAAACTTGGACAGCAGTTCTGTGCTGTCCCTTCAGGTCTGCAGTTTATCATTTCTTCAGAGGACTTCAGGATTTTAAAGTAAAAATGCAGTAACCTCGGTGCAACTGTTAATTGTCTTCACATGGGCCGTAATGTCTTCACGTGAACCGTAAAAGAAAATGTCTTAAGATCAGGAACCAATAATCTGCTAATGACAGGTTTCTGGATAACGTTAACAAAAAGAATGTTCTTTTCTCAGAATCAGTGTTTTGGATTGACAGAGAAATGGCAAGAGATATCTCCTTTAGCTTTATGTCAGCAACAACAACAACAAAAAAAAATCAAATTAATTAAAAAAGTTACTTGCTCAGAATCAGTGCTTTGGACCGACAGAAATCTGGCCAGAGAAATTTTTCAGCTCTAACGAATGAGAGATTATGTGGTACCTAGTTTCAGGTATCAAACTGAGTGGTGTGTCTGACATGCATTTACACAACGATAAATGGAAACGATGGCTTTGCATCTTCCTGCTGCAAAGCCAAAAAAAAAATTCTCTTCCTCAGAGTGCCAGAGTTTGATGTTCAGTATCCAGAAGGTGAATGTTCCAAACCACAGACTACCTTTCAACATTTTGACTGCCACCGTCTTGCACGTAGAGAGCTTGTCGATTCCAAACGCAGAAGCCTCCACCACTTTCCCAAAGGCCCCGTGACCCAAAGTTTTACCTGGAAGAGAGAAAGACAAACGGTGAGAAAGAGCGAAAGGGACGGAGAAAGAGAAAGAAAGAGAGAAAGAAAGAAAGAAAGAAAGAAAGAAAGAAAGAAAGAAAGAAAGAAAAGAAAGAAAGAAAGAAAGAAAGAAAGAAAGCGAGGGACTGATTGGGTGAACGATCCTACATCAGTCTGCTTGGCCCTAAAGCCTCATAAATCAGGCTTGATGGCCTGTCAGAGGAGATATGGGTCTATAATTAAAACAGCCTGCTGGGGATCAGGCCGCTTGGCTGGCCCTCCACAGGGAATTTATGGGCCAGTTAAGACCGGACGACAGCGGCAGGTCGCTGATAAATAATGGCGCAATACACTCTTCTCCAGAAAAAGGCTGGGCATTTCTAAAAAGACTGACCAGAGCTGACCGGAACATGCAGGAGCAGCAGCGTCCAGGCATCTGGAGTTAATTGTGACGAGTATTTTATCATTGGGAAGACGGAATACGCAGAGGGCGGATTGTTTAATAGTCATGTAAATTTACACTTTTAAAGCTTTCCGTCTTCCTAATCCTCAGAAAACAGATTAATTTATTGTAGAAAAAATCAAGGAAAGGCTTGCACAATCCCACTGAATGCACACGTCTAGGACTAATTAGATTAGGCCATATGTTGTAAACAGCAAAATTTATGGTAGAACTGAGGTTAAAATCTCACATTAAAGAATGTACACTGTCAATAGCACTGTGCTCTGATGTTAAGCATTTCTTCAGTCGTGGGAAGTGGTTCTATCCTATATTACTCTCATTTTTTAGAAGAGGAAGATTGAAGTCCCCCTTTGGTTTCCAGCGACTCAAATGTGAGACAGCTCTGGGTCAAGGAATTTGACCAAAAATTACATGCAATCACATGCAGCTCACACCATCACATGCTGTTTCATACCATGATTGCGGTGCGTTAACAATATTTTGTGGATGCCTAACGCCTAGGGACAGTCATGGACTCACCCAGTCTCAGACGGTCCCTGGGGAACTCCCATTTGCTGCTGTCGTAGGGCAGACGCTCACACTGCTCATCCAATGGCATCTGGTCTGGATCCATGATTATAGACAGGTAGCCTGCTTTGATATCCGCAGAGCTGGGCTGCAAAGACCGTGTAACATTACAGGCGGAGTAAAATGCATTAATGACCAGGTCTTTTGTGGTGTTTTCCATAAAATTTCATCGGCTAACGTAGCGCTACGTTAAGCTTTAATATGTTTACTTCATTAAGCGCTAATAAAGTTGTATGCTGTTCATATATTGTAATTTCCACTTCCAGTGCAAACATTCAGTGTAATCTTTAACAGAGTTGGGTAATGTGTTCTGTTAAGTGTGGCTGTTCTGGTAACAGGGTTGCAGGGACACAGGGTTTTACTGTGTTTCTAAACATAACGATATGATTCAGAGTGATGTTGGCTATTTCTGGCTTTACAGGAAATGAAATCTCCCGAAGCTTTTTCACGCTGACAAGTATATGTCAAGGGGAGCGGCTCTTACCTTCCTCAGTTTTCGGATGAAGAGAACAAGCATGAGCCACAAGAAAGTGGCGGCCACTCCCGTGCACACCAGCACAATCACCTCAATGTTCGGTTTCCCCTCATCCCCTGATAATAACATAAGTCAATTTCAACAGTCAAGACACCATTTAAACTTTCATTAAATATTTCATTATCATTTCAAATGACCATCAAAACCTTCACATAATTATGCAGTACTAAGGTACTGAAATTCATAAAATATTCTGAAAAGAAAGGGTCGGTTACAGTAAGGGCTTTTGGCCAGGGCTACGATGAACACATGTTGAACTTTTAAATTCCTTGACAAAATGTTTAAATAGGAGAACATAATACACATTGTATGTTTACTTAGGTTTTGCATAGCATATGATTGCTTGTTTATCTCACATTTACCTCATTCTCTACATCCAGTGATCCATTCTAAAGATTACCAACAATCAGTCTCAACATAAAGCATGAGAAACGCTCATTTTCTCAAGAGAAAAAAAAAAAACATAGTTCCTGTTCTGCCTGAATGAAAGAGTTTGGCTATATTTTAATGTAAACTCGAAACACCATATAGCTCATATAACATAGTTTGTTAAAGAGCTTTTTTTTTTTTTTTTTTGCCAGCAAATAAATGCAGAGTGAAGAATGAGGTATAATGTTCAGGGATCTTCGGTTGGTGTGAGGGTTAAGATGTAGCAATGTGCCAGGGCCAGCAAGGGTCACCTCTGGCCGACCATTGAGCTTGTGTCTGCTCTCAGAGCATGTGTCATTTTGTTCAGGTCTCCTTTTCCTTTAAGGGGAAGTTCTCTTTGACTAACCACGACCAGCCATTAGTAAACCTCTTGAAAGACTTCTCCAAGGTCAATTCCCATGTGAGGAGACCTTCACTACAACCCCCATCATAAAATTGCGTCCTGGAATTTGCTTAGCATTCCTGGTAACCTCAGTCTCTGTCTCGGGGGACAACTATAATATTGAAGTTTCAGCTAAAGCTATTTGTTCTCTTGAACTGAAAACATGGGAGTCTCCAGAGCTTCTGGGAGAAGACTGAGGAGTTCTGTGAGAAGTCTCGTCACGTATTGCAATACGTGCTCCAGTGAGCGCGCTTTGCGGTTTACAGCTGTGATCTTGCGTACATAAACGGATAAGGTCTTGAAAAGCAGGTTGATGAAATGGAGAAGGAAAGAAGAAGGAGGTTAAGGCAAGGACAGCTTGACTCACCCACAACCGTGATGACTGCGCTGTACTTGGCCAGGCCTTCGGTGTTTTTGGCCTCGCATTCGTACGTTCCCTCGTCATCCTTCTTCAGTCTCTGGATGATCAGATACTCGTCATCCATGAACGTGATCCCTGCCATCATCACAACGACCCGTTTATTTTCACCATTTCACTTTCATCACAGTTTTCACTTGGCGTTAAACGATCAGACGTAATATTGCTTGTGCAGTGGCTTTGGAAGCACTTTCCCACGTCTGAAGACATTTTTACAAGCACTACACATTCACAACTTTTACATCAACAACTTTCAAGATGAAGGTGATCTGAGATTCATTTTACCCCACATTTTCAAAATGTTATTGGTTATGGTATCACATACGTAATAAGATAAGTTATTTTACAGCGTTTGTGGCACAATAATGAATGGATTATATATGAGTCATGAAGCATTAATTTATTTATTGGAATCATCATCCCATTCCTACCTGATCCCTTGGTCACAGGTATCTTGTTTTTGTACCATGTGATATAAGGTTTGGGCACACCGTCGGCCAGACAGGCCAGGGTGAGAGTGCTCCCGCTGGTTGCGTCCTGATTGGTCAGATTGTGATGCACCAAAGGTGGTTTCCTCTCTGTGAGAATCAGATAGAGATTACATACACCAAACACACCGACTTAATGTTATATCTGAGATAACTATGTGTTCATAGTACGCGTCCAGATTGCCATTGCTAGTTCTATTCTGTGCATACCTAAACTGCCCCCCAAAAAAGGACAACATCATATGTGCAGCACCTTAATTTTCTGTGACATACACAGGCAGGTTTCTAGACACAGATTAATCCCCATCATTGACTAGATTTCACTTTTTAATGAGTTTCTCCATTGAAAATCCATTGCTAGTACTGGATTAAATTTCATCTGTGTCTACAAAATTGAGCATTTGTAATAAAGTAAAAGAGTTTGAGTAGCAGAACACTCTCATCCCAAATATGTTGCAATGGTGATGACACATTTGGCCAGCGAACAATGCCAACTGTCACAAAGGGCACAAAGGTTACTCGATTTTTATAAAAGAGCCACTTACGTTTGATGGTGAGGGTGTATGTTATGTTGACTTCTTTGTTGGTGAGAGGGTTGAATGCTCTGCATGCCACCGTGCGGTTCCTGGACACGTTCTTCAGTTTGAGTGAGATGGAGATACTATAAGGCTGGACCACAAGGGTTGAGTTGACGTTCTGGACCAGGCCATTTTGTGGATCGTACCAGCTCAGCCCACTGCACAGGAAACGTGTTCCACGACAGGTCAGCGTGATGTCATCCCCCTCAATGGCTTCCACTGGCTCAATCTCGAAGGGCTGCTGGTGATCTAGTGGGCACAGATTATAATTCATTGGACATGGGATTACAAATGGTTGGAATGTTTCAGAGCCAGTAAACTTCCTTCAAAAGGGGTTCCTATAACTAAGCAGACATAATAAGCAGACCACACACCCAACTAAACGTGTGACCAAAATGACCAAAACCCTCCAACACCCTGAGCCACCGCGAGGTTATCTGAGACAGGCTTTTGGACCGAGTTTCTCGTCCAGAAATTCCAAAGAAACGACGTTGTGCATCACCATACCAGGAATGTCAAATTTGCAGTTATTTCCTGTTTCATCACTACTAATTGGAAGCATGTTGCGGGCGGATGGCGCTGGCGATGGCCGACCTGCAGCAGTACAATGGGAACCAGGCTGGGGCCAGGCCTCAGGGGAGTCCCAGCACGCTTGTTTATTCACAGCGCTGGAGAGCATTCTGTGCTCCATAAGGGAAGACAGCTGTTATTACAATTGCATCCCTCTCTCTCTCTCTCTCTCTCCCTCTCTCTCTCTCTCCTGCATTCCTGCGCTCCCAGTTATCTGTAGTCAACGAACAGCACAGCACATTCTCTACGGCATTCTACTCTAATACAGACTCTCGGGCCGCTTGGCATCCGCCAGGCGCTCTTTATTACTCCAGTCGCCGACTTGGCCCTGTCCCCCTGTTCCCTCTCTCTGAACCTCATCTGCCACACATTCCAATTCAGCTCTCTCCTTGCTCTCAAACATATGCAGTATTTGCATTGCCTGACAGATGATTTGCTTTCTATTACATAACTTGGTATACAGGGCTTTTTTTTTTTTTTTTTTCCATTTCAGGAACATTTCGAACTGGCCGACTGCATATAAAAATGATTCACGTTGCAGCGGGGCCATTGGAGAAGAGAAATAACCTGTGCGGCCAGCGGTGCGGTACAGTCGAGCAGCGTCAGTCCAAGCTTTTGAGCGTGCCATATGGCAGAAGACTTTTTTTTTTTTTTTTTTGCCTGTTCTGTCCTCTAGTCTGGCCTGCTGCAGAGGAGGATGGTTTCAATTAATGCCCCCCTCTGCTCTCTTTATTGCACAATCCAATCTGCGCATTCTTGAGTTTGCGAAGCGATTCATTACATATGTGTAGGTCAATACAAAGTGAATGAAATCGTATTACAGTACGCCTTGCTATAACCGTAAAAACCAGCAAAGCGTTTCCCATTGAAATTTCAACTGTACCTATTTAAAAAGGGAGAGAGAGGGTTGACCTACTTACCATCCACGTAGAATGGATATTCCAGTGTTCGGTTACCAAATTCGTTGCTGGATTGACAGGAGTAGACACCAGACACACGAGCTTCTTTCACAAACAGAGTGCTGATAGTCTGTGTTGGGAATTCAAACACCAAACAAGAAACATATTAGATGAAAACTAATACCAACAGAAATGTCTTTTAGCTTGGGAAGCGCCTTCCGGTACGTGGTAACTTAGCGACACGACAACGAAATTCTTAACAGAGCCGAGACACTCATTTAGAAAGACTTAATGGTTTTCAAAGAATTGTTGTCTATTCTTCTTCATCAGAAAGTCTGGTTGGAATTAGATTTGGTGACTTGCCATTAGCAGGTGGACCAGCGGTCAAATTTAAACCTGTTTGTTGTTTTTTTTTCCTTGCTTTCCACTTTGTAGCCTTCCATGTTAATAGAAGGATACATCTGGAGTTTTAAAGCCAAAAGTGCTCTTGAGTGCACAGAACAGAAGGAGCGCCCGGGCTCCGTGTCATTTCCTGACGGGGCGTTTATAATGCCGTACCTGATTCTGTCAGCAGTGGAGCATAACCTACTTAATGGCCTTGGTAGTCAAAATAATGAGGCGGAGTTTTGGCAAGGAGCCCTACTCAGGGGGTTCTGCTTTCTGTTCAAATAGACATCTGTCCTTAGGATCTTCACATCAAAAGGTACCAAAAACGCTTTGGACGTATTATCTGAGCGGTAAGGTTCGATGTAAACTTTCTGAAGATTTCTAGGCGCATAGACAAAGTGCGCCGGTCACGAATCCTTGAGACAGCGTCAGTGTTTCATATTAATCTTGTGTTAGTTGATTGGGGGGGGGGGGCATGGAGGAGGCAGATTTAAGGCTAAAGGGGTTTTAGCCGCATCGAGTCTGCTCCGAGGCAAACTTGAAAGGGAAGAAATAATGTGACAGCCCCAAGCTTGTACTGCGTAAATCCATTTTCAGTCGAGCTGTTATTTCAAAGCGGAGCTGCGAGATGATGTTTAGGTTAAATACGGCGGAATAGTATGTTCCGCAATTCCTCTTGTCATTTTGCAGTAAAATACACCAGGGAGGGCAGAGTATATTTTTCTCATGGGCATTAAATCACATAGTCTGATATGCCAGCAGCGTACTGAATCATATCTGAGCCTGGTGTTCTTCTACACGCTGGCCATTACATGGTCAAATGAACATGCCTGAGATTTTAGGTCTTTTAATGTTTGTGTGAGAGCATGTGCAGATGATTGCGGAAGCTCTTGGTGGGCACTTATGACACTGGTCAACCCTGTCTAAAAACTGATTTAAGAGCTCGTGTTGTGTTGCAGGAGAACACCATAATATGTTACCTGAGCTGCTAAGACTCATTTTTGGGAATGTGCCTAAAGGCTCGGGTCCCTTGGTGATGACCTGATCTGAGGTCCACCTCCCTCCAGCTCCCCCCCCCCCCCCCCCCCCCCCTCCAACTCCCTAGCCATCTCCCTCCCCAGACACCGTGACTCTACTGTGTGTCTTTTCCATTGGTCGTTACGAGCTTCCCTCTGTGGCAAACTCTTACCAGGCTCTTGTTCAGGGAGGGTCGAGGGAATTTATGTGATGTGACAGAAAGGAATTCAGTCTCAACAAATCCTAGCCCTTTAAACCGCGCCTTGTTATCACTGACCCCTGTACGATAGTCCTGTAAAGCAGCAGTGTTTTAGCCGAAAAAAGCTAGTAAACAAGGGCTGCTTCTCAATTTACGGGCATCATGGATCGAGACTGAAGGCCTTTCAATAAAGTTTGTGCGGCCTAATTCTTTTCTAATCCTGTTTATGCAGCAGGACCTACAATAAATTTTTAGATTCTCAGTTTAGTTGAAAAATACTAATTTCATCATCTGCTTAAGAATTCTTTAAGTGTTTTCATGATGTTTGACTAGTTTCAATTTCCTGTATTTTTTTTGTTATGTTTCCATATGCTCAGGCTTTGAATGTCCTTGTGTGCTTTTGGTTTTATGGCCCAGTTTGACAGAATGCATTGGAGCAGCACGACTTAAAGTTATTCTATGGATAAAGTTATGGGAGAGCTGCCCACTAACGATTGCGCTTCATTAAGTTTGGGTTGAACGGTTTTGGTAACAAGCCCCTCTGGGAAAGTGCTGGGTCTAAAGTCTCCAACGTGCAGCGTGCTTTGGCAAACTGTGCAAGGCGCTGATCAACACGTTAAACAAAAAGAGAGAATGACAGATTTAAATAAGGTGATGAAGACATTCAACGTTAAAAAAACGTAGACGTTAAAAAAAAAAAAAGGCACCTAAAGTGAATACACTCTTGACCTTGCAACCTCCTGTGGTTTGATCAGAGGCATTCTGAAAGAAAGCAAGCTGGTAACACCAAATAACCATTGTCACGAAAAAGTGCACTTCAGTATAAACATAAGGGGAGGGATACAGAAACCCTAAGAAACGCTGGCCATGACAGAACTCGGAAGGACTGGCTTTGCTTTGCCTTCAGTGTATTGAGAGAGAGAGAGAGAGAGAGAGAGAGAGAGAGAGAGAAAGGGTTGGATTAATATCAGTACAAATCCTGCTCCATGTCACCCTTATTATCAACCTCCTCTTTTCACTGGACATCTTACAAAAGGGGAATTTTTTTGGAGAGTTTTGGACAGGGCTGTGAAATGAACAGTGGCCATTGGTCGCTTAGCAAGCACACAAAGACAAAAGATTTTACCTGTACGAGTCTTCTAGACAAGGAAATTACCTTCAATCAAAAGTCAAATTTAATCGGATCATTTTGAACCTAGATCACTCTGTGTGACCGACCCCAATAGCTGTTTTCAGGACAGTCCTTACTGCAATTATTGTTAGACCAAATATATCAAGCAGGACATACCACTGTACCGAGTTCAGGTTTTAATTTGTATTTTTCAGTAGACTGATACCAGTTCATGATTGTTGTTGCTGTTGTTGTTATACTTTGTCATTTTCTCTTTCTGTTGTTTCATCACTCTCATCCATACATTCATAATTTGAGAGCTCTGTAATGTCGTTCAGAAAGTCAAGTCAAATCAGAAATGCTGTATCATTATAAAAAGAGAATGACAAGGCTTTGCAAACAGAGCAAAGTTTTCTGACATTAACTTCTTGAAAATAAATATTTGGGGTACTTCTTATGGATCACTAATATTATTCCTTAATGTTGTGGAGTTTTGTTTTGTTTCATTTTTGCAGTGTAACATAAGTCAAACAACATTCATTGAACATTCACAACAAGCAATTTACAGTCCCACTGAATGCAAAAACTAGACCCTCTTAAAACCTAAGATCATCTAAAGGATACATACCTTTAATTTGCCATTCAGCATTTCTGTTTTGACACTGACATCTATCTCATTATGTGAATCATTCCCGGTGGTTGTAGTGTTGAGCAGAACTGGAACTTGATCCATACGTCTGCACCTATGGGATAGATGCATCAAATTTCCTTTTAGAATTCACTGGTGAAAAATTGAAGGCGGTTAAAACAAAAGTGTTTTTTTTTTAAATCCCTATCTTTTAACATTCCACGGTTTCCTACAACCTCTGAAAAATGAACATTTAACGAGAGGAAGTTTTTTGTCTTTGAACGACAGAGCAGGATGTACACAAGGAAATGCCAAGGCTTATGGCGGCAGTGTTTTCAGAAATGGTATTTGCCCTCCATTTTCATCCAGAGACAGGCACAGAGTTGCTCTTCCTTTGGAAACAACTCAAAAGATGGCACTGGGAAAATGTTCCCTCGTAACCAGTGTCACTCAAACCTGTTTATCTACCCATACAAACTCCGACACCTCTAAGGCAGTGACGAACATCTTTTTTCTTTTCTTTTTTTTTGTTTCCTGTAGTACATGTTCAATTATACATCTTGGGCCTTGGCCACAAAGTAGGCCTACAGAGAAGAGCGAAGATTTTCTCTACGTCTTTCTAAGGAGAGGAACAATTGGATTAATGAGAGTGGAGGCCAGGGAGGAAACACAACGTGACAGGAAGGGCTGAATCATGCGTCACCAAACAGAGGAAACACCCCCACACTCTGGCCTGTCGAGATAAGGCTGGTCCCCAGATCTACGTGGATCAACAAGGGACGACTGATAACTTCTCACCCCCAGTGATTAAAAAGATCCCTCATGCTCCTTTCCTCCAGCACTGCAGAAACCATCACTTCCATCCACACTTTAACCCTGACCCCCCGCTCCCCAACACACACATTCATTAACACGTCCACTAATCTTGAAGTTCAGACCGGCAGCGTTAGAGGGGCATAAAGCGTAAATCTTCATGGTAATTGGCCAAGGTGCATATGGATGTGCCCCCCTTATCTCTGCTGGGTATAAAAAAGGTCTGCTCTTTTTCATTAACAAGGTTATAATAATTACCCTCTCTGATAAATTCTTCTGACTGGCTGTTGAGAAGCAATACAATTCACATTCATGCAATGTTTGTTTCAACAGTTGTGTCCAAGTATCTTTTTAAAGCCCCAGAAATGGGGTTCGTTTGGCACCGCTGACCTTCCATATTATTTCTGTCACAAATTTGGCAAAAAGAACCGTCTGAGGAATAATTACTCGTAATTACCAGGGTCGAATCACACCGCATGAAGTGATGAACATAATTTTAGGCTCTCATTGTGCACTTTTCCGAAAAAAGGGTTTTTTTCCCCCTGCGCTTCACAGTCACAATAACCGTTCAGTAATGGTCTATTGTTTGCTTGATCTTACAGCTCAAAGGGCTCCTGCTGCTATGGACTGGCTTGGGCTCAATGGGAATGCTCATCTAGTTTATGGAGGTTCACTAACAGGCAGACATTAACTGTGGGTCAGTCCAGCTTTCAGCACTGGAAAAAAAGCTCGGGCAAGTGGAGACTAATAATATGTCCTTTCCCACTCAGCAGGGACCAGCGGCGGCAAATTGAGGAACGCTCCAGGGCTGCATTTCTTTGATAAACTCACTTTAGTATGGGCTGGTGACAAGAAGATGGATGCTGTTTATTTGAAGACCGAGAGCTCCAGGTCTCTGAGGCTTCTTCAGAGGATTCAGATGAAGGCGTGTTTTTTTTTTTTTTTTCCCTCCCATCACTTGGCATATGAGACTGGGACAACACATTTTTCCTTGCTTCTCCATTTTACCAATCTAGGGGAACATTCTCCAGTCTAAGAATGGAGGTTAAGAAATTATTTTTGCTGGACCGAGTTGAGTTGAACCCGGGACATGGGTTGTCCTTTACTGCCCCGTCTCTTTCCAGAAACCGCAAACAGGAAGAGTGGATGTGAGAAGCAAAATAACTCTTTCACATGCCTTAATGAGCCGTAGCAGACAATTGACCGAATGACCTCCAGT
This sequence comes from Chanos chanos, assembly GCF_902362185.1. Taxonomy (NCBI): domain Eukaryota; kingdom Metazoa; phylum Chordata; class Actinopteri; order Gonorynchiformes; family Chanidae; genus Chanos; species Chanos chanos. The sequence goes on along the minus strand of NC_044496.1, from coordinate 53,267,134 downwards.
CAGACTGTCATGTTGACTCATATTTATTTATGAATGGCCTAAGTGGGAGCCCTGGGGAGGTAGATTTGCTCTCAGACCAGTCACTGTGTCTGACTAGAGCTGGGAGCTCCAAGTTCACGCACAACATTTTAAAACCTCAAAGTAAATGAGGCTAAAGATAGAACTCCAGCTGAAACGAGGAGAGACGAGGGGTACGGGCATTTTTTTCTGTTAAAGGTTACAGATTTTACCAATTAATATTTACATTTTTTATGCAACATTCGTTAAATCCCCTGGCTGAGATCAACACGACGATAGCCCTGTCAATGCAAATGGTTAGAATTTACATGTCAGCGTTTTAGTGCAACATTAAATAGCGCTCACAAGAAAACTTTGATCTAAATCTCAGACTCAGAAGAACCGATGTTAATCATGACTGACTTTGCCTCAGGGAGGAAATGCAATGGATAACTCACTCTGTGAGACCCTGGCTGAGGTTACATGGTTGCCATAGCCAGGTGATGCTGGGTGATGGAATCCCATAGGCGGTGCAGGTGAACTGATGCTGTTGCTCATACTGGTACATCTGAGGACCAATGGGAGCCACCTCTTCCTCCGAGATCGTTGGCCTCACTGTTAACACAAAGATACACACATTCAATGCATCACTTTCCTCAGTCTCTCAACACTAGACGTTGCAGAGATGACTCTATAAGTGCACACTAACACATAGCGTATGAGATAATAAACATATCATTATGATCAAGGTCCTGGGCAGATGCAGATGATGAGGCTATTCAGCGAGTAGACTTTCATTCAATGACTTTTTTGTCAATACCAGGTCATTGAACTAGCCAACCCTGTACATCTGTGAGTTTCAAACCACCACATCTCGGCCCTTTAAATTCTAATAAACACCAGACCAAAGCCTTGGGAGGAACACTATAATAAGCCCTTAACTGTACAGAGAGAAAGAAAGAAAGAAAGAAAGAAAGAAAGAAAGAAAGAAAGAAAGAAAGAAAGAAAGAGTAGAGCTGATAAGACCAGTCTGCAGCCTGGTTTCCCTCAGCACTCCTGTCCTTGAAGTCTCCTTACATACAGTACATGCAAACACTGGGGGGTAAGCAAGAGGAACTGCAGCAGTGGACTGACTTCAAATACTTGATGAATGATGTTTAAAATGGTTCTTTAATTGTTACCAGGGATCAATGGATTCCATCTACTCTGTTTCTGTGGCTTTTTTTTTTTAATTCAGTCTTGTAATTATGTGTTGTGAAGCAAGACAATGAATTAGAGTAAATATTTTATTGCTGAAACAGAGGGGAGTGACCATCGTCCTATTTGAGGATGATGGAGGGATTCTTAGAAACTTGGCTGAGGAGCAAATGGAAATATTTGGGGGCTGTTGGGGGAGGGGGGGGGGGGGCTCAAGTGATTTTGTCAGGGCACTGACTTTTGTGATGCAGCAGTTCGTTACACAATCTCCTCATTTAGGCATATGCAGGTCCACATCCTAAACATGTCCACATCCAAATGTTCAAAGCTGGACTTTACTTTTCTGTATTTTGCTTATGGAAAAACCTGATGACTGAACTGATATGATAACATATTTATATAGAATGAGCTATCATATGGATGTTTTTTTTTTTTTTTGCTGCAGTGATTGTTTAAATGTATCTAGTCCTGCTTATATTGTTATTTACATGCTTACTATATTCAAATGGAACGAGAGAATGTCTGTTTGGGGCAGAGGAAAGCTGTGTGCAGTGCTTGATGTGCAGACCAAACCACTCACAACCACCACTACCCCCAACCCTCCTAAACCCCCCCCCCCCCACCCCCACCCCCACCAAGAAAGAAATCTTCAAAGGCCACTAATAAACTCCAGCTGTAATCACTACGTCAATCCAGCAGGCATAACAACAACCCCAAAATTCCTATCATAGCAGCTACCTGCAGCCCAGCTCAGTGGGCAAAGACAGTGCAGACCGCTCAAAAACATGTGAAAAGGGATTGCTTAATGCGTCCGGTTTCCAGTAAGTGTTGCGGTGTTTTTTTGCGAAGTCTTTGTTCTGTCCGTACCGTTGACCCACAGCGTGTAGCTGAGGTTCTTGTAGAGACCCTTCTCCTGGTTCGACGCAGCGATGGTGAAAACTCCAGCGTCCCTCTCTTGCACCTCCTTGATGATGAGGTCGTTGCGCGATAACTTGTAGCACGAGGAGTTCTGAGAGATTGGCACGTTGTCCTTGTACCTAAGCAGTTCCAACAAAGAGCACGTCAGGGGAAATTCACCTTTACTTCAGCTTCAGGGCAATGCGAGTGATGATGAGCCAAAGCACGTGACACATCGTGGTATCCTAGCTTTACCAGAAAGCGTAAGCATAGCTTACCATACGACAGTGTCGGGCGCGGGCAGCGCGTTGATCTTCGGTTCCAGTCGTAAATACTGTGTGCCTTCCATCACCCTGATGACCTGCTTTCTGTTGTCTTTAAACGTCATATTGAGGAATGGCTCCTCTGCAAAGTACAACAACAACAACAACAACAACAAAAACCCTTTCAACCAAACCGAAACGGGCAAAATTTGCTTTGTGTAAATGTTACATAACTTCAGCCCACTTACCAAAGACGACGACTTTTACTTTGGCTGTCATCGCATTGTCTTCGACCTCTGCAAAGCATTTGTAGAAGCCCCTGTCTTCTTTGGTCACGTTGTGTATGATCAGAGCATTAGACATAATGATGACTTCGGATGGATTTTCCCTGGTTCCCTTACACTCGTGAGAACGATTCATCTGCGAATTAAAAGAAGAAACCTCTTGACTACTACTTGACTCATACCTTACACAGTCCACATATACCAGAAACAATCTACATTCTTTTGACATTCTTAGAGTCATCTACACTCTACTGACATTGAGAATTCATTCACACAGTAAAGATCAGGCATAGTTGTCCTCATATATGACTTGTAACCTATTCTTACATGTTCCCTTGGAAATTCCCACTTGAACTGGATTCTGCCATTATAGGTCGTTTCTCCAGTGCAGTTGAGCACTAGAGTGTCACCGACCAGGATCCTCACACGCTCTGGGTGGATTTTCACATTTTTCAGCATAGTAGCTATGGAGACAGTAAGAGAACCAAGCGAGAGAGCCATTCAAGTTCAATATAAACCATCCAAAGACATCTGACTGTATATAAAAACCAGCTCCAGCACTCAAAGGTGTTCAAACAACGTTTTATTTTCAGATTAAAAAGTAATTTGATGATGAATAAGGTCACTCTCCGAGCAGTTACAGTGCGAGAGGGAATTCGCTGTGCCCGGGAGACATGTAGTGTGAGCTACACAGGATGACTCACTCTGTCTCTGAGTAAAATAAAGTGACTCAACACGCTCTCCTTTGTCATTAGAGGTAACACATTTCAGCATTCTGTAGACGTCGTAGGGACCGAAGGGGATCCGAAATCCCCGCTTTGGGTCCCACAGCAACTCCTCTCTTACACTCTTTAGCATTGGAGGGAGCTGGAAGCAGACAGAAAGAGAGAGAGAGAGAGAGAGAGAGAGAGAGTGAAAAAGAAATCAGTAAATGACGAGCTGCAGTATGGCATAAGTTCACTTGTCACTGATTATTGTAGAAAGATAAGCGAATATTATCTTCGGGGCAAGAGTGCTGGTTCACCCAGTCTATTATTATTATTATTATTATTATTCTCTTTTACAGACTACTGTTATTACCCCATGCAGTAATGTACAAAATAAGAATCAAAATAAAGTCTGTAAGCAAACAACAAACAAACAAAAAAAAAACGTAGCCAAGTATCTTCCATCATTATGCCTCTTTCTTTGCTCTGAGGCCAAGTGTTGTGCTTGGAAGAGGAAGGAAGGATAAAGGAAGGAGGGGTACCACAGCTCTTCCAAAAGCAGGAAGGTCACTCAACTGTCTGTGCCATCTGACTAATAAGTATTTGTTTGTGGCAAGGCATTGTCAAAGGAGACAGCCAAAGATGCAACGGCATGTCCGAATGCCCACGCGGAGTCTGCCACCGTTGGAACAGAAGCTTTGCCAACATTTCACTATACAAAATCGTCACGCAAGTTATGCTGTCATCTGCTGAGCAAGATTTGGCAGATGAAAATGCAAAGCTATAAAGTGCACTTAGCTCCTCAGACTGGACTGTACTGGCGCATAACTGAATTATGATAGAGCCTGTTGACCTCAATAACTTTCTTGTCCTGTTGTTGTTGTTATTGTTGTGTTCTCTCTCTCTCTCTTTTTTTTTTTTACCTGCATTTCCTAAACGCCCTTGTGTAAATCATGAACTGTATTTATAGACCGAGATGCTATTCTGAGTGAAAGGCAGCGTCTAAAGCCAACTTCCTGTTCTTAAAGGAAGCAGACAGGATGACTCCCTTTTGGCGGCCCTGCGCTTCCCTCTGCCTTGCCCACCATCCCGATCCATTTCCGCTAGTTTGAGTGGCTTTGGAATGGGTGTGAGAAACCCTGAGACTCTCTTGGTCCCACGTCAGTGTCTTACAAAACACGTCCTCCACCCTCTGATGATTTGCAGCTAAACCTGAGACGAATTTTTTCTCCCATTCTTTTTTTTTTTTTTTTTTTCCTGGGATTTGAAATTTGTTCGTTGTTAACGTCATTTCAAACACGCTTAACCGTTTTGAAAAAGTGCGCACGACTCTTCTGTGGTTGCTGCACTGCACATATATTTTTGTGTTTTATGTTTGAGCTGGAATATTCGTTTTCATTAAAAAAAAAAAACCTGAAACTTTTTTAATGTGGTTAGACAAAGTACTGAGTATTTAAACAGTTAAAAAAGTACTCACTGTTTCCAGTGTGACTTTCTGATTGGGAGACGTTGTTCTGCAGGGGATTGTCAAGTGAGTATCATGTCTGTACACAAACAGGGTGTGTGGAATGCTTCTGTACGCCTGAACGAAGGGATGAACAGGATCTGGGAACAACAATTTGTACAAAGTCACCAGAGGAACATTAAACACACCATTAACACCAGCCGTTAAGCCTTTTGTAGTGACCGCTTAAAAAACAAGTTTGCATTGCCATTGTCCCATTGCTGCACAAAAGATGTCAGATTCAAACACAACAAAAGTTCTCCACTCCCCCCCCCCCCCCCCATGCTTTTGACAAAGCGGCATTTAACAGATAAGTTAAGCGATACTGACACTTAGAAAAACGGAGAACTCAACTAAAATTAATGTCAATGTCAGGAACCCTGGGGTGTAATTAAAAAAAAAAAAAAAAATCTCTCAGACAAATGCAGGCCGGTTCTTTCTCCAAGCAGGCCTTCTGATTTGCAGAGTGTCAGATAAAGAAACAAATTACTGACGGAGGTATGAAGTCATCCTCTTTCACAACTGTGCTTGGCTTGACTGTCTGCAGTGACCGAACTACGCTCTGAGAATACGCCTGCCAAACAAACAGGGCAGTATGTGTTAGGCTTAATGTTTCTTTATTTTGTTTCGTTTCACTTTTTTAAACTAAAGGGTCTATAGTGACGCGACCGTCAGAGCATGGTTGTTTTTTTAATAAACATGTTTGAATACGTCCTCGACTGCTGGACCGCCTGCTTAGATGAAACTGTAATCTGTGATACTGTCAACTGACAAAGACAGTAAGTAATGGGAAAAATAGCAACTGAGAATATTCTGAATGCTCTACACCTTGATAAACATCTATTAAATTAACCACATATTTGAATTTAATGATAAACTGAAATAAAGATCCATCATGATAAATGTACTGCATGCTCTGAATATTTTTTTCACATTGTAACATATGGAAGTTACCATTATTTTATTAACAGTATTTTTTTCACTGCGATAGTACTTCCAGTATCACTTTATTATTTACACATATTATCTCTGCTGGAATACGTTACCACGCTTTAATTAGTCAACCTTAAAACACTGGAGATTAGCATGAATCATTGGTCAGCTATGAATGGACATATTTTTTGGCTCTGTGAGGACACCAGTGCCAGTAAACGCGGCTGATACCGTAAGCAGAGACGTGTGACCCTCAAGTAGATACTGGAAAAACAGTAGCTCAACCAGGAAATAATAGCCAATGACCACGGCTTCCGAAGCAATCACACTTCACTTCCTCCTCAGAGAAGAAGTCCAGACTCATGTGAATGCCTTCCTCTCTTTCTCTCTCTCTCCCTCTCTCTCTCTCTGTGTCTCTGTTTTATCATTGTCCTGAGACAGCTGAGTTCCTTCTCTCTTACTATGTCCAGTTCTGGGAGTAAGGACCCCCCCCCCCCCCAAAACACACACACACACTTCATATAGTCATAGAACTGTAATTACAAGTTGGCCCCGTCGCCAGTTGGGCTGATTTATGGCTTTGCTGGAGTCTCGGTGAGGTGTGCAATGAGCCTCTCATTAATTTTTCTCTCCATCCTGTGTGATTTTTGTAAAGGCCTGGAGTTCATCCAAGTCTGATATCACACAGAGACAGACATCAGATTTCTCACTGAACGTATCCTTGTCCCGGTCGTTATGAAATACAAAAGTGGGGATACTTTATTTTTTTGGACTTGTGTAAGCTGTAAGTGTTGGACCATTTAGAATCAAAACAAGTCATTTTTTTTAACATGACTTGTGTTTTGTTTTGTACAAAATGAAAAGAAAACATTGTGAGAAAACAGAAAAAAGTGCTCTTTACATATCAGAGAGAAATACAGACCTTATCTGCGCAGCTGTAAATAAAAACAGGATTTCATTTAAATGCCAGGAAAATGTGCACGTGTTCACTCATGTGTTTTCCCAGGCAGGGGCTGCATTGTCAAAATAGTAGTCTGTTGCATTCCATAGTATACCACAGAAAATGTTTCAAATGTCAACAGAAGCATTGCTTCTTGTATCATTTTTGATCACTTCACCTTTAAGCCAAGGTTGAATGATACAACAGCTAAAAATCCCCTCCCCATTCAAAATATCACATTTCAGAACTACTTACTAACCCATCACAGGCACAGACTGTCTCACCTTTGACGAAAACATAAGTGGAGTTCTGGTAGTGTTTGGAGTTACGGTGACTGCAGTTGTAGAAGCCTGTGTCGTTGCGACTCAGGTTGTGTATGACCAGCTTGCTACAGTGTGAATGGCGTCCATGTCGCCTGTGCCCGGTTCCTGCCACGTCGCTCTTTCCACATGGCTCCACCGTGACTCCTGCGGAAGACAGGGTCCGAGAGGGCAGTCTCCACTCCAGGTGAGTCGAGCCCCTGATATAAAGAGAGCGCATGAGGAATACATCAGACTGAGCTCATCCTCCACTGTACGACGCACTAGAATATTTATCTCCGAGTCCTGTTCTGGCAGACCCACACTTTTTCTACATTTTGGGTCTCTTCCAGTATTAACTGCACCTGCTTCGACTAATCAAGGGTGTAATAATTAGCTGATGAGTTGAATCAGGTATTGGACCATCAGGAGATCTTAAATGTGCAATGCTGTGAACCTTCGGTAGAAAGACTGTAAAGCATTGACCTAGAGTATAGACTGAAACACAGAAACATGGGTGTCAAAATTCCAGCCCTCAGGATATGCACTACACTAGTTTGATTTTGTCGACTGGTTGTCCACATTATTTTTGGGAGCTGAGTTTTTTGGTGCAATTAGACGGTGCAGTTCATGGTTTCAGCAAAACCTGTAGACGTCGTAGCCCTCCAGGGCTGAAGTTTGAAACTCTCGGACACAGAGAGAACAGAGCCACTGAAAATGCACCCAGAAGCTAAAAATGGAGCGCTGCTCTTCATTAAACTCTCGTAATCCTCTTACTGCTATTCATCTATTTACCACCACAGACAGAAAGCATTCAGCGTTGGTTTAACGTCAGACTGTGTGATTCTAGTTTTTTGATGCATTTGTTTTTTATATTTATGTTTATCATAACCCATGGATAAGAACTGCATTATATTGTTTACTGGCTCACCTGGAGGCACGTACATGAGAATGCTTTAGTTTGTATAACCCATGTTCCATGTGCAACAATCAGATGTCTCTATTGTGGAAATCCCTGAATTTGGAAAATCGTGTCAGCAGAAATGATTGCCAAAGCAAAGAAAAAAGAAAAGACTACGCCAACCAGTCTACAACACGGAGTTTGTTGCAGTTCCTCAAGAGGATACAGACCTTTTAGTTCTAAATGTAATTGGACTAAATGAACCACAGCTGTTCCTCATTGGCTCTGCCATTGCTATGGATCCTGGTTGAGAACTCAGGAGAACGGAGCTCCTCCGCTGCGCAGGCAGCTCAGCCTGTCTCTGAACCGTATCCACCAATCACATATAGCTCATCTCTCATTTCAGCTGACCTCGTCTGGACGGCTGTATCGTCATAGCATTTGACATGAACTTTAGGCATCAAACCAATGGATTACGCTCAGCATTTGGGAAGTGGACTCTTGTCAAATGAGCTTGACGATCTTCAGAACTGATATATAATTGGGTGAACATCTGGACAAATTCTGACACATCCTATGAAACCATGCGTGGATACATATTCAGTTTTTTTTTAAAAATGTCACATCTTATGCAGAGACAGCCCCATACCGGTCCTCAAACCATTTTAAATTAGGTTTATTTTGAAGTTTTTTGAAGTTTGCATGGTTAATCTGGTGTCATCTGATAAATTCCACTTTCACATGGGAACTTTGCATTCCAGGATGATGTGTTCAAATAACGCATATTTCCGACAACATCCATTTCAAAAGATCCCATTAAACAGATCCCAGAGGAACATCAAACATATCTCAAATACCAGCGCTTTTTGCCCTAGCCTGACGGGTCAAGCAACTTCAGAACCTCATCAGCCAGAAACCAAGACAGTATCAACTCAGCCCATAGCACATATGGCCTTGTAGGGAAGCGTTGCTTTCGATAGGTCCAGAGGGGTTCGAATTCCTGGCGTGGTTGCAGTGTGATGCAACCCTCTCTCAATACTTAAAAAATGTGTATGTTTCGACCCAGCAGTCTCTCTCTCTCTTTTTCTCTTCAGAACAGTCAGGATGGATGGATAAACTGGGACCGCTTTAATCATTCTTGGTCAGTGGTGTCACGGAATTCTCGCTCCCTTAGGCTAAAAGGCTTGACATTCACATCAGATTCTGTTAGTCTGTCCTACTAATCCAACTAGTCTTTTCCCACTAGAGGCCTCAATTGCATTTTTGGCTTCAAGAGTGTGGTAAAAAATATTTTTCTATGCCAGTCATATCTATGCCAATGCCCCCCCCCCCTTGCCCCCCCCCCCCCCCCAAAAAAAGTAACTGTAAAACTAAATGTCACCAGGAGGGCAGGTGATGTACATGGAAATATTATTAGCCATTATTAACTACTGAATATGAACTGTGCATGTGTGTGTGCACGTGTGTGTGTGTGTGTGCGTCTGTGTGTGCGTGTGTGTGTGTTTGTAAGAGGGAAGTTGTGGACAGTACCTGCAGAAGAGTTTGAGTGTGTTGTTGGCATGATACAGGTGTGTGTCACCAGCAGGAAACAGCTGCGGGTCAAGCCACTCATGTCCCTCTGTCAGCCCTGCAGACAGCAAAGCAGCACAAAGTATATGAGAGCAGGAAACAATAAGTTCCACTATACACATATTCACACAGAAGACAACAGAAAAAAAAAAATATATATATATATATATATATATTTATATATATATATTCAGTTCATTCACTCACATCTATATCACTGTGTCATGATGTAGCTCTTCAGAAGTGGACAAATAAGTTTTGAAAAAAGTGTGCAGTGTCTAAGGATTGGTGTTCCACTGCCCCTACTGTTAGCATCATATAGCAGTTGAAGGAGATAACAGGACTGAATGGAATGAGCCACATGAGTTATTAAGGCCTCAAATTGTGACCCCCCCCCCCCCCCCCCCCCCCCCCCCCCGCCCGTGTGTCCATTTTGTGAGTATTCCGGTGTGGCTCTGTTCTGATTCTGTGTGTGTTATGCAAGCGCCTTTCCGCTCCCATGTGGAGAGCTAGGATCCAGTTCAGTGCAGTCTAGCCTATGCTGGCAGAAATGTGTGTGTGTGTGTGTGTGTGTGTGTGTGTGTGTGTATGTGTGTGTGTGTTTAAAAACCAGGGGTGCAGCTGTGCCCCCACTCTACAGAGGTCACTCCTGTCACCACATGTGTGGTCAAAACCGAAGAGAGCTGGGTAGGACCCATATCGGACCAAACGATGTCCTGAAGCACTTCCCTGAGATCAATCAGTCATTTCAGCTCTGAGGGCCCTCTTTCTCTCTCTCTCTCTCTCTCTCTCTCCTTTACATAACACCCTGCTGTTTTTCTCCCACGGGGCCTTTTTCATTCACCACTGACCTTCTGTGGGATCGCTGTGCTATTATTACTAGCGTGGGGAAGACGACCTGAAACATTGTTGGATTAAAGAATCAAATTTGGTCTCCGGCCAGGTGAAGCTGATGATAGGAGCAGCGGGCAGCAGTCAGCAGAGGAAACACTGTCATTCTCTCTGCTTTGCCAGGGACCTGTGACTGTCTTCCCCTAAGTGATTTCCCTCTTTTGAATGTACTCCCCAAACAGCCTTAGCTCTGATATTGTGTGTCTGCGTGTGGAAGCTAGCTCTCATTGCTGGCCAAAAGCACTATTTCAATTTGCTATTTCAAGTGCTGTGTCTGTAGGGGAAACTTGTGTTTGAATTACTGACAATAACACAATGGAATTGTACAATGCTGTTTATTCTCCATCTCTGTCTCAAGCAATTCACCCCTACCCACATTGCATGTCCACGTACATCCTTGAAAACACTGTCTTCTCTCTCTCTCTCTCTCCCTTTCTCTCTCTCTTACACGCACACACACGCGCACGCACACACACACACACACATACACACACACGCACACACACGCACACATACACTCACACACAGAGACTTATTCTTTATTGTTAAAGCATTATTGTGGAGGCACAGCTGTATTCGAAGAATGATGAACTTAGCACACCAGTGTCGACACTTAATATCAACTTCCTCCCCAACATGTTATAACATCATTGTTGTTTTGGAGTCCAAGGTTAGTTAAGGGGAACGGATGTTGCTAATCCTTTTCACGCAAAGTACACTCCTCACTCAGCTTGATTTTGCCCCTGGTCCAGAACCACTCACATGACTGCAGCTGTATCAGTTTGATTCCCCCTTCTCTTTCCCACCAAGTTGAAAGATATTTCTTCTCCAATCGCATGGTGTTTTCTTTCTTTTTTTTCACTGCTTCCTGATGCGTGATGTTGTGGATATTGACAGATGCTATTGACTCTCACAAGTTACGTCTAAACATCTCAGCTCAACGATCAGCAGCTGCTTTCATAAGATGCGAACATCACAAAGTTCATATCTTGCACCAGTGCTCCCTGTGTTTGAGTAATTTGGTTAAATTTCTCATTTGTAAAATTCTTACAGCATGTGCTCGTATTTCACAGAACATTCCAGGAACAGGAAGGGCTGGGACTTGTAATACTTCATATCCTGAAAAAAAAACATAAAAAAAAAACAAAAAAAAAAACCCCACAGCCACAAGCACATCTAACTGACTCTGACAACTGGAATTAGCTATACACTAAACTCATCTCTCTGTTGTCGCCATAAACAGAGACATTTGCCACAGAGACAGAAGCTCATTTTCTCCATTTCCCTCGCAACTCCTCTGTCTCTCTCACACATGTGGTGAACCTGCACAGAAGACGCCGTTGAGGAACACGTCTACCAAAAAAAACGCGCCAACATTCCTCGGTGTCCTCACAGCTGGCCAGTGCAGCAGCCCGCCCCCCCCCCCCCTCTGATCCCCCCCAGCAGACCACTTAAAAAGAGCCCTTTCTCATAAAAGCCCCAAGTTACTGTCTCTTTACACCCACATGTTCCCTCCCCTTTACCCCCCCCCCACCTGCCCCTGATGCCTGCCCAATGCTGACCTCAGCAAGCAGCTTCGCCCCCTCTTCGACAGCTGTGTGCCGCATTCTCTCAGCGGAACGCCTGAAAAATGCCAGAAATGAGGCTTGTTGTTGTGCTTCAAGGGGGCCAGGGACCTGGTTTTCATTAAGGCCCATTAAAACAAAAGGACAGGCATGGAAGGATGGAGAATACTACGCGACGCGCGTTGCCATATTTAGCATACTTGGCCGGGGCTCTTAAATCCATCGTAAAAACTCACGATTGACGGGAGCGTGAGTTATCGAAGGATCCGTTTATAACGGCTCTCCTTAGAGCATTTGGACACAGGGGAAAGAAAAAAAGACACAGGACAATATTTACACATCTCTCAGTGCAACCAGACTCCTAGTCCAAGCACCAGGATTCTTCCTCTGTTCAGATTTGTTTGTGCTAAAGTAGAAGAAAGGGTAGTGAAAAAAAAGGAAACAACGGAAGCACTGCAGTTCAGTCCTTCAGCAGTTCAGGGAGATGCTGATTTATAAGCTAATTCGAATCCAATCCATTGTGACTCTCTGGATGCCAAATAATGGCTCTTCAAAATATATAAACAGTATCTTTTGTGTTTTGTCAAATGCTTGTATACTCCAACAATGATCTAATAGTTACGTTGCATGATGGGTTCTTAGTGCTTTCCAAAAGCCCCCCCCCCCCCCCCCCCAAAAAAAAAACAGCAAAACATCCGATTTCATGTTTCTGTCAGTACACTTGGTGAAACCACTCTGTGGATTATATCGTGCCATCCTCTGTAATGTCGGAATAAGATTTGTAACATCTGAGGAAATCCCCGGTCACAACCCTGCAAGCGCATGGCATAATGTACGGAACTCCCTCTTATGCTGCCGTCAGTTCAGGACTCACTGTGCTTCCCGTCTAATCACTATGATGTACTGTACCAGTATGCCTGCCACACTGGAGGGGCAGCGGAGGGAATCTTTTTTTGGGCAAGTATAAACAATAAAGAACAATGATTCCTCTAGCCTTGGAATCTCCATCCATTGTAATTCCAAGTTAGAGAACAAAAGAGTTAAAAATGATGGACGCCCAGCGACACAAAAAAAAAAAAAAAAAAAAAAAAGAGAAAGGACAAACAATTGGTGAATGTGTCCATGGACACAGCGGCAAAAACAGTGGTCAACGGTAGAGAATGACTACCTTCAATATCTTGTATTTCCCGTGCCTCAAACTTAATTTGTCCTTGATTTCCACTGGAGGACAAAGGAGTCAAAAGGGACGCTTCAAACCATCAACTCTTGGCACCAGTATCATGTTATGATCTATGCACTCGACACTGCAGAGGGGGACTTTAGTTTTGAACTATTTTCTTATTAAGGCTTTATTTGCTTTAAAAGACTCTGTTTGTGCCGCTTACTCACAGCTGATGGTTCTACCCTCAGTTAGGTGCACCGCAAAAGAAAAACTTTCCCACTACATCCACATCCCAACAATACTTACTTATGTCACAGTGTAAGCATTTTTCTTCTTCTTCCTCTTCTTTTTAAACTAAATATTCGTTGGGTTCAGGACATCAGACACGACAACATTGATATGACATGTATAACAGGCTGATGGCAGATTTACAAGTGAAAAGTTTAAAACCTCGACAATATTGGAACCTCCTGCCAAAATACAAGTTTTTGCTACTGCTTCTCCAACTGTGCTGTATGCTTTCTCACGTTCTAGAATTTACTCATATTCCAAGTCCTCCTCCTGCTGCCCAATGTTCTTTGCCAAGCAGCAAGGTTAAGACAACAAAAAGAAAGAAGGAACATTTTATTGGTGTATGTATTGGTCTTCGGAGATCAGGGGACCAAGTTCTCCCCCCTCCTCTTAAAAATATATTAAGGACAAAATAATATAACATCTGGCACAGATAGGTGGTCAACCTGATCACACTTTACTGGTTATGTAATATTAAACTTGCATTTGGGGAATGACAAACACTGCAAATATCCCTCATAAGTGGAACAGAATCCTATAATCTCCTGCAATATGTTGCGAGACTCCGAGGATTTTCGCAGCCATTGAGGTTACGGTGGTGCAGGAGATGCACCTTGAAATTCCAATAAAACGAAGGATATAGAGATATTATGGCTGGCCCCGACCTTGGCCAGAAATATGTGTCAAGGGAGAGGGAACATTTCTCCTCCAAGATAATGAAGGAAATAATGAAGATACGTGTACAGATGAAATATTATCCCTATTAAAATACATGTTATACTGTCTCTTGAATATCTCTGTCCATGTAGCTGTCATGGAGGGAGAGGTAGGAGAGGCAAGCGAGCCGCCAAAACCAATAGAGCTTGTAATTTTTCACTAAAGGAAAACAACCCCGGTGTTGGCAGCCGAATCTCTGAGAGCACAGGCTTGGTCGGAGTTCAGTATTCACTTGTGCTCCGAGCTGCTGCTGAGGGACGCGCCTGTTCTGCACCTGGCTGACCTCTGCTTACTGTAGGCTTCCCAACCTCCACTGCTGCCGTTCAAAAAAAAAAAAAAAAACACACCTGGCAAAGGCTGGACAAAACACTCAAGAAGACGCGGGCAGACGAAACGATTTCAAACCGGTCGACGGTCCGCGAAGGGGTTTTGTGCAGGAGTTTGACTGTTTTGACTATGATTATGAACGTGAAACCTATCTTGTGATGGTCATGGCAGCAACACCCTGAAAAACAGATGACGTAGGAGTGCTAGAAACATAAAATGAGGAATATATGGAATGCTGTTAGGTGATGCTGGGGAGTAAAGCAATATCAAATTTGCTGAGATGTGCAAAATTCCAAAGGTACATTCCACACTCATCTGGGAGACTAATATCTGAAAACTGCTTGGGGCAATGTCCAGACAACTTCAAGATGTCTCGTATCTCTTTTTAAATTGCTGCATTATTAGATCTCAGATAGCCCCTGTCCTTCTCTAGAAACATATCCATTCCCAAGGTTTTCTTTTCTCTTTCTTCCCATGAGGGGGTGTAATTCACATAGTCATTGCTGTAAAATGATTGTTAGCTACCTGTGTTTAATCCACTTTGATAATTGTCTGGATACCCTAACATTCTGGCCAAAAAAAAAAAAAGTTGTAAGTGTAACATGCAAGATCAAACTGCCATCTCCATCTCATCTGACTACTATTAGGGAGGCAGTGAATGCTTCATGAGTCAGTCACTACGGAACTGCACAGACGTGTCTGCTCCCGGAGAACAGAAGTGATTTAAAGAAACCCTGAGAAGACACTGCAAAGATGTGACTTTGATGTCAAGACAACACATGTTGAAACCACAGCGGATAATCACAAAAAACATTAACAAAAGTTAAAGTTACATTCAACTGGAGATGTTTAATTATGGTTTAAATTCTTTTTTTGTTTCCTTTTTGTTTCCAGGAAATCAGTTGACCCATATTTTTTTGGGGGGGGGGGGGGGTTTACATTGTACATGTCAATGTCCCAGTCTCATGTATAAATCACATCTGGCTCCTACGGACATGGAGATATTTCATATTAGGACAAAATGACACAAATTTTCAAAGTAATAAGTTACAGCTCTGACACAATATTATGTACATGACAGACCATTCCTAATTTCTGATCCAGCTTTTCTGAGCAAGCGGACTGAGTCATGAGCCATAGAACTGCCCTACTGTAATCATTTACCAAAACTGCTTTTTGCACATTCTCTGTTCAGAAAGAGGGTAGAGAAGTCGTTACTGACAGTATCGTGCATGTCAAGCCACAGTGTAACAAAACCGAAACCTGAACTACTGCCTACACTGTAATATTTTCCTTTCAATCACACTGCATTGCGTTGCCCTTACATGTCAATCAAATCCATCGCAATGTGCATAATTTAACGTAACTGTGTTTCAAGCTGTCTCTGACTGCAAAGAAAAAATAAAAGAAAAAGAAAAAAATAATGAAAGAAAAAACAACCGCAGCACCATACTCTAAAACAAATGTCTCTCCCCATCTGTTGTAGAGCTGAGATTCCTTGTTATAACTAATGGCTCTACCATACAACCTAGACGTTTAGAAAACAATGGACTACTTTTCCGTTTCACCATTGTCCTCAGGAGGAGAGGCTGACAGACATTTCAAGTTGACGGAGAGTCTAAGGAGCCTGAGGAAGGCATCTTTACTCAGGTAGCGTGTCACATTTCCGTGACCTCTACTGGCCAGAACAATTCCAGGGTGCCTCCTGCCTCTCCATCCACTTCCTCCATGTGTCTTTCCCACGCTAGGCATGCGGACAGTGAAGGAAATCTACTTGGAACCCTTGTAGACAAAGCTTGAAGCCTCAAAAGTCATGGGGGAATTTCCTCTGTTTGGATCTGACTGCGACCGCTGTTTATTTGGATAGGGGGGGAGGAAGACATATATCTGTGGTGCACAACAGGTCCAGCACAATGCAGAGGAACATCCACCTTTTATACTCTGTCTAGTTTATAAGAAGGTGAACGAAGATAATCATACAGCCAAGAGTCAACAGCGTATTCGCTCTGTTATAAACACACATTTTCCTCTCAAGATGGAGAGCAACCTTTCACACTGGAAATAAGCAAAATAATATTTCTCTGTTAAACAGCTTTCTTTAGACTTTGAAAACATTCCTGTTATTTTCCAATCAGTTGTGCTGACTTGTGCGTGTGTGTGTGTATGTAGATTTGAGAATATCTGAACGATTCAGTAATGCACTGTTGACCTAATCCTGACCCACAACAGATTTCAAAACAGCTACATCAAACTAACCACATCGTGAGGGCGACAAACGATCAGTAAATGTGAAACTTAACATTGGTTTTGCGCCACATAATAGCACGACAGGAATGGTAGCACACTCCCCCCTGTGTATCAGACCGGAATTGCAGTAAAGCACACCACAATTCTCACAGGAGCCGTCTCTGCCTACAACTAAATACACCCAGTCAGGTGCTGTAATAGCTTTAGTACATCTAATTAAACATAAAAATTTTAACTTGCTTGAAAATAAATGTCCGTTTGCTGCATAATGTTAATTAGTTCTCTAAAACTTGTAATGGAAAAATACAAAAAAAAAAAAAGAAGAAGAAGAAGAAGAATGACATTCATTTGATTCTGCCAATGAAGATTGAGGATACCCTGTACAAATGCAGTTTGTCGATGGCATACCTTTGTATGGACAAAAAAGTGTATAGAAGTGATAGTCATTGCATCTGTTTATATATCTTGTGCTAAATTAGAAAGACCTGAGCGTAACCATACAAGAAGCCTAATCATACAAACCGCACAAGAGAGGACAATGATAGCGCGCAATAGGTGAATATGAACTTCGCATGCCGTTATTTCCCACTTACCGCTTAGCGACGTGACACAATATAATAAAGCTGTTAGTAATATCGCGTTGCCGTTAGGTGTCATTCCGCTATGAACTCCCGAGGATTTTCCTTGAGAGTATTCCAAAGCTTTGCAAAAGTTCTTCGAAGAACACTGATGCCAAATGTCCAAAGCTGCGCGTTGAAATTGAAGTTTGGTCGTTCTTAAAAACGTCTGAAGAGATGCTAACTTTGTATGACAGTTTATATATAATAGGAGCTCCTCTCGTTGAAGTTAATTAGTGGTTGTAATAGTATCCCATACTGAGAGCTAGAGACTCCTAAAATTCGAACTAAGCTCTAGTCCCCGCAAAAACTGAAATGAACAGACAAGAAGCCAGTCCTCCAGGGCAGGTGCGACGTTTTCTCCTTCCTCCTTAGAATTGAAGGGAATTTTAACAAGCGCCTCCCTTTATGTCCTCTAAGTGGATAGTGTAGAAGAAAAACTGTCTTCAGCTAAAACTTCTTTTTACAGAAGCACCGTATAAAGCGATCTGTCGATCTGTACTGTGGATAAAATGGCCACTGTAATTCATGGGCAGAATTTGTCATCTGTCTGCTTGGCTACCCTCTTTTCCGTTTGCGATACCCGCGCAGTGCCTTTATAGCGAGACAGGGCTGGCATGCAACGTCACTTGACTGGAGCGGGTGCGCTACGCTTGAAACGTATTAATCAGTGCTTAGTTCAGATTTCAGTATCTGAGATATCGCTCTGATAAATGTTTTCGAAGGGCTCACGTAAAAATGCTATACTATAATGTACTGGATTTGAGTCACTTTAATTTGTCTTATTAAAAAGGAATATGAGATCTTGTCCTATTTTCAATGTAGAAAAGTGAAACAGTGTTTTCCACGACTAAAAGTTCATTTTTCTTCATGGCAGTAAACATTCCAGCCAAAACCAAACCTTGTAGAGCACACTCGATGTAATTCAGCTGAAGCAGCCAAAATACTTGAGGACAAAGGTGAACAGACATTGTTTTACCTACTAGAAGATACGTGAACAAACACCCAAGATAAACATTTGTAAGTTTTATTTTTAGCTTTGGGAGCAGGATACACAGCTTTTTTTAAAATTAATATATATATATATATATATCAATGCAATACACTCAGGTCTCTCACCCCACCCTGCCTGCCAGGATCCTTCTTGTGTTCCCATGATGTGGATGTTAAACAGACTGTTTTTTTTGGGGTGGTGTGTGTGTGTGTGGGGGGGGGCTCTTTTTTGTTATCTTGCAAGTGGAGATAGTCACACTTCTGATATATACATACAACACGAACAAAGTTCTTGTGTTGTATGTAAGCACTTCCTGTCTTCGCCACAGCAAAGATTCTGATGTTTTAATAGACGAGAACATCTGAAGAGTATCTGACTCTGTTATACAATCCCATGTCCGCAGGATCTCGGATAAGCGTCCTTAGAGGGATTTCATCCTTCTTTCCACTGTAGCATAAGAATGATTGGGAAAATTGGAGTACTGCACGTGACTGCTCAATGTAAAATTCATGGGAAAAAAGGTTACCCAAGTTTTGAGTGTGTGTGTGTGTGTGTGTGTGTGATTCAACATAACCACTCTTGAACAGATTTTTCTATCTAATTGTAGAAAAATGCTAACACGAAAGGTAAAAACACCTTCAAATATTTTGAGGTGAAAGTAAGAAAAGCACTGAAGAAAGAGTTTCTCATACCTACAAGCATATTATTCTGCCATGTAAACTGTAGTCACAATTTCACTTTTATATCACACATTACATGCGTTACATGTATTACATGAACATCCAACATTATGTCTCCTGTGGTTGTATTTCAAAGTCAGTCAGCTTGACTTAATGAATGAAACCATGGCTTAACTATCATTTTTTCTTATAAAATATATATACTGGTCTTTTGAAAAGGTCAATAAATCATTAGCTTGATTAGAATCCATTATACACCCAGACATATATCTTCCAAAATTTCTGCTGTCCAATATTGCCAGTTTAGGTTTTTAAAATTACACATCTGGATTTAGTTTTGTACACGTACATTATCCACTCACTAAGACTCCATTGAGAGAATGAGAAAATCACTGGTAATACCAAAGGGCAGTCCACAAAAGATGTAGTCAATTAACCCTTTTAAGCAAAGCAATTTTGTGGCGAGACCACATATTTCTTTCCCAAACATGTTGTTACACAGAGGTTAATTATGTTTTATTTATTCATTTATTTATTCAAGGATCTATTTTCATCAAATACTTTATACCAGTAAACAGGCTTTATTAAGAAAATTTGTATGTGCATTTAAAGGTTACACAGGTAGACATTACATTTTCTCGTGAGACATTGATTCCCAAATTCTGACAGGCAGGGTAATGGATTCATTTTGATTATCTGCATTCAAAACAGTAGCTCAGTTCAAATTATCTTACTGACAGATAAATCCATCAGCTGAATGGAATGGCTAAACTCCAAACAGTAACCTCCTAAAAAGTTTTACTCCAAATGAATCTTTTATAAAAAATGTTTGTTCGTCTTTAAGTAACTACAGAACTTCATCCCTGTACCTCCACTTAAAGCTGAGACTGACTATTTTCTTTTCTTTTTTTTTTTTTTGCCATAAGATTTTTCAGATCTGCTAACAATCCCATTAGGCCAGGAGGGCGGCTAGATAAGACTCAAGCACAGACAATTGCTGGAAGCTGAGGCCTAAAAGGAATGAGCCTTAAAGACGTTTTATTTTTGAATCTCGTGAACAGGACACAATAAGAGGCCTCAACCAACTCACAGTTTACACAGCTTACACAGCTTGAGCCCCTTAAAGTCAACAACAACCTGCATATTCAAACACTGTACCAACACAGAATGTCTTATGAGATAGCCCGACCTGTTTGACTAACACAGCTATTATGCATAAACACTACTGCTTTTACAGACTGTTCAAACCACCACTTATGCAGTCAGGGCTCCTTTTTTGTCGTAAACATCTTGAATTACTTTGATTAAAATGACCCCCCCCCCCCCCCAAAAAAAAGCATACATTCCTGACTAAACAATATAGTCTTGAAACTTTGTACACTTTCAGTAAACTAGGAGCAAGTCCTAATGGAAACTGGTGGCAAATTGCTGTTTATTCTAAGGACTATAGACAGGATGTTGTTTATTCTGCACAGGTATGAATTTCATTTGAGGCATTTATAATACGTTTTTAGAGGCTAAAGAAATAAAAGCGAACGGATTTTCTCAACGAGGAACAACTATTTGATTAATTGCCCGTCAAATATTAATGTTTTGTTCAAGATACCACCTCGTGGTCATAAAGAACACTGCATCTAATGACGTTGTAAACGCCCAGAGTTGGACCCCTCTCCAGATAGCGGAGGCCGAATATGTTTTATCCGCCCTATGTTCTATGGCTAATTATTGCTAAAAGAACTATTTTGTCATATTATATTATGTCATAGAATAACACATATACATCCCTGAGGGGTATACATGAAGCAGCATCTTTAAATTAACTGGGTAAATGTCCGCCAAAGGCCAATACAGTCCAGTAGGACTGTTCGTACCTCTTACAGTTTTTTGGCAGTTTCGATTTTTGGCTCAATGTTATCGAGCTCACTGAGAAAACTTGCCCGCTTCAGTAATCTACCCCTAGGAACAAGCTAACGAACAGCCTCCCACATAGGCGCTCGCACACGGACACGCACACACACACACAGAGGAAAGAAAGAAACAACAGCCACTCGAGAGGGCTATGCTTTAAATCCTGCTTGTTGGCCTCCTAGGCTGTCCTAGACTGAGGGAGCTCGCGCTTTTTAAACTAATTCGGCGACATACTATTTGTGACGCCTCATACCTTAGCCCCGACGACCAGCTGTCTAACAAGTTGAGATAATTTTCGTATGACCCGTTAATTTCATGTCCACACTGTGTCCTCTAACATGGAACTTTTTGTCATAAATGTGAAGGGTAAGAGTCTTCTCTTGACCTGAGGGACTTAATTAGCTTTTTGAGGTGCTGCAGGCTAGCGTGTCATAATTTGTTTAGTCAGCTAGCTATTAAGATAAGACGCAACAGGGAGTTAGAAGATACTGTTATTGTTTTACAATTGTAACAAAGCCAAAGTGGTTTCTTAACTAATATTTTACTTGAGCGAGTATTCAAACTTCAGCCTACATCCCTCTCGTTATTCGCGGCATTAGGATGAGGCGAAGTAGGCCCCAAGTAAGCTTCATATCAGGCCGTTGTTAATATCTTTTGTTGATATGTTCCGATGTTAGTTTTATTTAAAACGTTCAGATTAAGGCAAATGACCATGTTTGGTATTTATTAAAAGATCTCATCGAAAAATTATTAAATAATGAAAACCGTGCAAACGTGGACGAGGTGATCGAGAAGCTGTTCAGTGAGACAACTTTAACTTTGGAGAGGACAAGAACACAGAATCCCCAGGTATTACATTACTCCACACATTTGATCGTACAGTATTGTGTGCACATTTTTTTCTTCTTCTTGTAATCGGTGAGACATTTTGGTAGGTGGAAGAATATGCCATTCAGTTGTGGAACTGGGCAGTAACCAAACGCATAGGTTCAACTATCAATGAGCAACAGAAAGCTAAAGGTACCCATTCTCTCGAGTTCCCATAACATCATAAGCGACTGAATGACGACGTTTAGTGTCTGTAAATAATAAACGTGTGTTTCACAGTGTTTTCATCAGAAGCTAATGTCCTGACTCGCCTCTTTGATCTTGTGTGTACTTAGTGCGTCATGCTGCATGCAAACTCCTGTCTGCGTGTGCGTCTGAGTCAGAGACTTTAGTTCGCAAGCAGATTTTGGTAAGTGCGCCCCCTGTCACGAAGGATCTCATTGCACTGAAAATAGAGCAGGTCTCAGAAAAGTGAAAATTGTAGTTTTGTTTTTTGTTGTTTTACTAGTTAACCCGTGACGATGATGTGTGAAAATCTTGTTTCGCGTCAGCTGTAAGTTCTTGTGTGTTAACATTTTCCTTGAGATGGCCAGTAAGACTGGTAGGACATGGCTTGACTGTAAAAAGCCACATCTGGCTGATGACTTCTTTAATCTTGCTGTCAAGGTGAGTATGCATTCATTTTTTCCTGTTACGTTTTTAGTAGAAAGACAAACTGTGTAAAAATAAAGATTTTACTAAGTTTACTTATTCATTTAAAGGAGAACTTCACCTTAGAACTGTGGTAAACGACTTATATGAACATATGTAGAAGATGTTCAACAGACATATCTAATAGAAAGCGTTGGAGAGATATAAGTACTGCTTACATTACATATTCACAATGAAATCCGTAGGTTTTTTGTAACAGCTGGAAAAGATTTTGAAAATGAAGGCTGAGTTCTGCTTATCACAAGCCATACAGTCGTTTGTTGTTAATGTAGAAATCTGTTTCATCACAGAGAGTATACAGCGGGTCTGTTTTTGTAAGGCATTAACGGGATATGTTGACCTAAATAGCTCCTTTGATGGTTGTGTTGCTACTTTTTTGTGTGATTTCACAGAGCCTAGAGACACTTTACAGCAAACTAACGTCCCACGGAGATAATTCTGCTGATATCGACGCACCAAAAGCGGATGTTGAGAAAGACCTCCTACGGGTTCTGTCTTATCAAGCTGAATCAGTGAGCATTGTCACCTAGAGTACAGTCAGACTTAAGCAAATGTGTTTAAAAAGTGAGGGAAAAAAACGACGCCAGGCTAAGCTACCTGTCACACACTGCAGAGCTTTGTCTTAGATTTTTGACAGTGGTCACTGTGTGTCCCGTTTTTGTGGCCCGTGGCCTAAAGGTTAGAGAATTGGACTCGTGTCCGAAAGGTCGCTAGTTCGATTCCCTGGAAACATTCCAGGGAATCAAACATTCATGGCTGAAGTGCCCTTGAGCAAGACGCTTAACCAGCCAACTGCTCCGTGGTCCAAGATGGCAGTGCGTGTGAAGTGCAGTGCAGTGGCTACTTACCACGATCCTTAGGACACGCAATTTCATCCACTGTGTATATGTGCTGCGTATATGGTTTGATTACAATAAAGAGAATGATTATTATTACTATTATTATTATTATTATTATTATTATTATTATTATTGTTATTATTATTATTATTAGTTTAGTTTTCTGTACTCCTTTGGGGGATATGTCAGCTAATGTCTCACTCCCCCTCCTTTCTCATTGGTGGTAACTGGTTACACAGGTGTCAGACAGCTATAGTAGTTATGAGTATTGAACAAGGAACATAGTTCATAGTATGAGAAGATTGTATTCTGACCCCATTCACCTTGATTGACCCGGCGGAGGTGTATGAGGAGAGCTTGCTTCAGCGAGAACATGAGTGATAGGACACTCCAAACTGAAAGAAACACGGGTCACAAAAATTTTAAAAAGACTGATTCTCCGCTGACTCCCATGAGGCACTGCAAGACATTTATATGTTCATTTTTTTTCGTAGGCTGTTGTTCAAGGACAGCACGAAGAGGCAGTTGCTTTTATGCAGAGATGTAAGGAAATGCTCCTGCGACTCCCTAAAGAGGTACGACAACACGTTAGAGAAGTTTGATTACAATTTCATTTCAAGAATTACTCTTAACAGTTAGTAAGTTAGTATAGCATTGGCTGTTCATGGAAGTTTGATATGTTTAGATTCAGACACTTTTTGGGGTGCCCCTACTGAAAACTGTACTGTTCTTGCGAATTTTCTGTCTTTCTTTCTAGACTGGATACCTTTCCCTCCTGTGCTATAACTTTGGAGTGGACACATACAATCTGAAGAAATATGAGGAGAGCTCATTTTGGCTCAGGTCAGCACATGTCTTAAGAGGTTAAATTTGGAATCCAGAGATAGATAGCATGAGGAGATTTTATTGCTCTGTTATGACAGTATTACTGCTGCTCTGAAACTGATTGTTCCTGACAGTGTAAAAACATGACAGACATACGAAGTGTTTAGCGTTTAAGTGACAAGTGCGTCCACAACTGCCAAAAATTGTTTAAATAAAAACAAATTATAATGCACATTGATACACTTACCAGGGGCGTATTTAATACTGCAGTTGTGATTTATTTGGAAAAAACAGAGGTATTTCATGAAGCGGGAACGCTCCATTAGGCAAAGCTCTTCAGCCAAAAGTCAAAACTGTTATACAAGAAAGGTTCAAGAGTATTCCTATCGGACTACCTTGACTTTAGACGCAAGTTATTCGGCTAAATGAGAAATCCTGTTGCGTGAACATGCCTCCAGGCCTTATTTTTATTCTGCGCTCGCTGTTGCTGATTCAGTTTTTATCTGTCCCGTGGTCTTTAGCCAGAGTTTTGACATTGGGAAGATGAATGCAAAGTACTCCCCGGGTCCTGAGATTCAAGTAAGAAATTTAATATGAAAAAAAAAAAAAAAAATGCCGCTGCACGTGAATGTTAGCCTCACTGTATGATTTTATTCAAATGTTTACAGGCGAAAGTCTTGAGGCTTCTTGCCACGGTGTATCTGGAATGGGACTGTCAAAGGTTTCAGGACAAGGCTCTTAATGCTGTTAGTCTGGCTAACAAGGTACTGAACTCCAGTGTATCTGCGACATGAATGGTCTGTAGTTTTCAGAGACTTGTTACAGATACACCTGGACAACATACCGCTTTGGCACATTCTCATATTGTAACTTCACCAGGAAAATGTACACCCGTCAGGACTGTACCTCAAGATCCGTATTTTGCTGCAGAGTGGAGGCAGTGATGAAGAGGTGAAATCCGGTAAGACACTGCCTGTCCAAAACACTTCCGATTTAATGAAAAAAAATCTGGTAGGCTATTTTATGCATGCGTGTAATTTTAATGCATATATGTATGTATGTATGTAACATTGAACTTTTCTCCGTCTTTCTTTCAAGGACTCACAGAGTTGCTTGAATCTGAGGGTCCTCTTGAAGTTTGCCTGGGTACAGTAAAACTGCTAATGGCTGAAGAAAGGTAAACGTCTTAAATAGATATAAATGTAACTCTGTACTGTGCTAAGACTTTTTAAAGGCTCATGTTATAGTCCTGAGGAGTTAGAGCATTTCTAGTGCTGTTATTCCAAGGGTGAGAAGATGATTTGAAGCACGTGAATGCAGGTAAGTTACTTTTATGTAGGAAAGTCTGTATATTGCTGACCACTTTCGATTGTACATTTAACTCCGGTGTGGCAGGCCTTTTTCTTCTTTTTTCATATGTCATTCTTTGTTTGTTAAATGTCAAAGGTATAAGTGAGCACATACTTTTAATCTACAGATTTTATAATTGTCTACTTTATACTAAGTAGATTTTCTTACACACATATAATCTCACATCTCATATATGTGTGCACTCAAATGATTAGGCATTTCTCAGACAGAATTTTGGCACTAAAATAAAGACATAAGAAGGACATATATATATATATATATATATATATATATATATATATATATTACTTGGTGTAAGATATAATGAACACACTAATATTATGTTATTAGAGAGGTCCTGGCCTTCGATTTCATAAAGAGAGTTTGCCAACACTTTGAGTCTTCTCCTGACCTGGGCTCTGCTTTGGTCCTGCATATTGAACTCCTGCTTCAGAGAGGGAAAGAACTGCTCGGCAAGCAGAAAATTGAGGATGTCATCACAGGTACTTATCATCATGTAATGTTTGTTTGTTTGTTTGTTGTTTTAAAACAGTTAAACCTATGACATGATTGACATATCTGATGCCCTTGTTCAGGCCACTACACAGGGAAGCAGCTATCTCCTCAGAATCTTACCTCCCTTCATCTGCTCCTCTGGGACAAAGCCTCCAAAAGCTTTGAGGTGAGGTTCCTGCAGTTTGAGCTACGGTGATTGAAGTCGGAATAAGTTACTATATGTCGTCAGCCTCTTTTATAATAACCGGTTTTCTTGTGTCTAGGCCAAGAGTTACTCTGATGCTCTGCAGTGGTATAACTACTCAATGAATTTTTACAAAGCGGGTCAGGTGGATCAGAACCTTGCCAAATTGCAGAGAAACCGAGCCTCCTGTTTCCTACACCTTCAGCAATTGGATAAGGTACCACACAGCATATGTGACACACTTGGTCAGTATGAAAAGTTAAAAAATAGTAAAAAAAAGAAGGGGAGAAAAAAAAATCTTTGTTTTAGGCTAAGGAGGCTGTAACAGAGGCGGTTCACTGTGATCCAAACAGTATCTTCACACAGTTTAGTTTGTACAAGATTGCTATTCTCGAGAACAACGTAAACAAAGGTAAGCGTGACCCGTGTTCGAAATCCCAGTATTCCTCCATAAGACAGCACATATCTACTCCTTCTCCATGTTCCAGAAAAAGGAATGGTCTGGAAGGGGGTTAACCCCCTGCCTCTGCAGACAAAGAATGCCTTCTAGCATTTAGCTTTGTCAAACTCCCTGTCAATCAGCCACTGAAGCCGTGAGAGAGATTGGCCGTCTGGCCCAGGCCCCCGTGACGAACGAGGACCGAGTTCTTATGACGGAGCACGCGGCCGCTAACCTCCTCAGCCTGGCCGCGCAGATTGCTCTGGAGGTCAGATCAAATCCGCAGACTAATGAGTGTTTTAGTCACCTTTACCTCAGCCGGTCAACAACGTAGCGTGTAAGAGTACCGCTGTGAAAATATTAGGGTGTTTTTTTTTTTGTTTTTTTGGGGGGTTTTTTATAGAACGAGCAGCAGGACACGGCCATGAAGGCACTGGAGAGTTTGTGTGAACACTCACGGGACGTGACACAACTTCTCACTGCCCTCAGGTCAGTCACACATATGGTCGAATAGTCTCAAGTCGGGGACCTTTGACCCCAGATTGTCTAGCATATGTTAGTGTCAGCACGAGAATAGCCTTGTGTGTTAAACGCCCGAGGCGTGCATGTACGAGTCAAATAAGATATCCTTTATTTGCCCCTAACAAGTTTTTTTTTTTTTTTTTTTTCTCGCAGATGTTTAGTTCGTCTTGTGCTTTCAAAAATGGAAGAAGAAATCGATGAGAGCAGGTCGAGCGATAAGTGTTTTATTAGTAAAACCAACAGCGCAAAAATAACTGAAATTTTTTTTTTTTTTTTTTACTTTTCTTTTCTCCTTCGCTGACTGTATCTCTTACTTACTACAGAAATGCAAGTCTTGACATCCTCTTGTCATATCTAAATATGGGTGAGTGCACTGTAATGACTGAAAATCCTTTGAATTTTATGTTAATACTTCACATCGGTCTATCACATCAGTATAATGCTTTAAACCTTCAGTGTCTGGGGTGCAGTTATGGTTCATGCCTGTATCTAACTCCACAGGACTGCAGAAACTGTCTCAAATGAACCAAGGGCTAAACCTGGGAGGAGACCAGCTCTCAGAGGAGGCCAACTGGTTTAGGAAAATAGGTGCTGTACTCGCTCCTTTTTTTTTTTTTCTCTCTTTAAAAACTGTGTACTAGTGATGTGGCTCATGCTTGGGACCTTGGCCGTAATCTCAAGCCCAATAACTACTAATCTTTGACTTTTCAGCATGGAATTCTGCTTTGCGGTGTGAGAATAGTCCCGCCAGGATGAGGGATTTCTTTGTCCTTTCCTACCGGGCAAGTTAACAAATTTCTGAATGTATTTATTATAGATTGCTAGTTTTGTTTAGAATCTTTTAAACTGTCCTGCCAGACTTAACCGTTTCCATCTTTACTTGGCTAAAACTGATCTGCACTTAAGAAAGGAAAAAATATCTTGCAGGATCAGAGACTCTGCAAAGATAGGTTCTCCCATCCGTCTGAAATTGATTAATAGAAATGTATGCAGGAGTAGAGCAGTAAACATGTTTTTGTGCCTTTGCTTTGGCCTAGCTGTCCCTGATGTGTCCTACAAACAAAGGGCTTCTGATGGGGCAGAAAACATGCCTGCTTATGGCTGCTGCTGCATCTCTGGAACTCTGCAGGACCTCCTCTCATTCGGAGCAGCAAGTATATTAATCCAATCTCCAGTTATTCGCATTTACCTACTGATCCAGGATCTGTAAGCCCTGATTACTTTACGTGGCACTTCCCCAAACTGGCACGGTTTAAGTTATTCATAGTTGTGTGTAAGGGAATGCAAAGGATCAGGACTAATCAGAATCTTTTCTTCTGTTTTTCAAGTGGTCCGTTTGCCGTTGTTCTCGTGACTTTGAAATTTGTGCTGTGTTAGCACCGTGAGCATGTGCACAGTGTTGCAGGTGCCATAACATCCCAGCAGAGGGCACTGTTTGCTGAGTCGGCTGTGTGTGTGTTTCAGACAGAGCTGCTGACTCAAGCTTTAGAGTACATACAGACCTGTAGGGAGGTGTGGAGAACTGTTAAAGCATCAGGTACTCTCTCTTTTCTCCCTCTACCGTATCACTCTAATTTTTTCATTTTAAATGACAGAGTGATTTCTCCAGAACAGGGGTTTTCAACCTTGCAGCCATGCAGCCCCCCCCCCCCCACTTTGTCTAGGTTTGAACTCGCGCCCCCTGTGGGGCAGGCCCCGCAGGTTGAAAACCCCTGCTCTAGAACAAAAGTGACATCTTTAGTCCATTTGAATATGGATTGTGAAATAAATGGGTCTTATTTTCCCTCTTTGCCAGGGGATTTTTCGCATGATCCCACGGACACTTTACTGCTCCTGTATGAGTTTGAGGCCCGTGCTAAGCTTAACGACCCCACGCTCGAATCTGTGCTTGAGTCTGTTTTAGAGCTAGAGAACATTGAGGCTAAAGTGCTGGAGACCGTCGCAGGTGAAAAAACATTTACGTTTTCCGAATTTTCCCCCACTGTGAGCAGATTTAAATTTTTTTTTTTCCAGCAGCGATTTAAATGGAGCGAAATAAGGTTTTTTGCGAAAAATACAGTGATTTGATTGTGTTTCTGTAGCTCTTGCCATGGAACCGCCAGCCCATTTCCCAGTGCTGTGTAAAAAAGCCCTAAAAACGGCTCTGTCATTGTACCGCCGAGGTCCACGGATGGACCCGACCCAGTACAGGTCAGCCCAGTGCCGTAACCGCTCAGACTTCACACAGTTCTGCTTTACCCTGCTGTCACACTTCCTAGTTCACAAACGCTTGAAAGGAAGCATTAAAGACAAAAAAATAAAAAATCGGTTCGTGTTTCTCTTGTGTGTTTCTGTGTGTCTGGAGCAGTAAGTGTTTGCACAGTCTGATCCAGCTGTCCCTGCCCAGCGGGGTGTGTGAAGTTGAGCCCCGTGTGCTGGAGGAAGTGTGGGGTTACTACGAGGAGGCCCTGTCCATCATCGGCTCCGCAGTGAGTCGAGTCGACCGTGATGAATCAGCACTCGACACACATGACCTGTAGCAATACAGCCCCGCAATTAACCCCCCCCCCCCCCACCCCCAAATCTCTAAAAGGATCTCCTCTTTCTCTGAAAGGGCTTTCAGCAGTGCTTCAGTTAGCAGATGCTCCATTTACCAAGCCCTTCCTGCCAATTTGGATGCTAATTTGAATATCTTGTATGAAATTCATTTTTTTTAACTGTTTTTTAAACTAGAGCTGGAGAGGTTTATCACTCCAAGATCAATGCGTGATCTTGAATTTAGCCATTCAGATCCATTCTGCGTCCTTTTATAACACTAAGACGGATGCAGGTTTTTGTATTTCTCTCCTGTACCAAGACAAGTTTATCACACACATCATCAGCTGACCTCAAAGTGTCTTCCGAGTAAGTTCCTGAGTTTGCTGTGGAATGCTGTTTTGAACAAGCTGACATTTGACACCCAGTGCATTCTTTAGAAAGAGTGTTTTTTTTTCCCCCCAATCTCGTGCTTATGATGGCCCCCACCGCTCTGCCTGATTTAGGTCTAACACACCTGCCTCCGCTAATCAAGAGCTTGATGATTACCTGATGAGTTGAATCTAAATCTAAAATGATCTAAAATGTGCAGAGATGTACAGGAGGATTGTAAAAGCATTGCTTAAAGGAATTTGCAAACCAGACGGAGGCAGGTCCTTTGGCCGGACGAAGGGCTGTCGGTCGGCTGGCTGGCTGGCTTTATGGTCAGGGGTGGGTTTTGTTTGTGTGAGAGGTTCGTGGAGACAGATCATCAGACAGACTTGTCCTTTTTTGAACCTCAGCCTGAAGACTTCCCAGAGCTGGAGGTGCTTTGGCTGCTGACACGAGCGTGGAACACCGGAATCCTCCTCTACAGTCTGGCTCAGTACCCAGACGCTGAGAGATGGTGTGGCCTAGGAATGAGCTTCCTCCGCCACCTGGGCTCCCTGCAGGAGAGCTATCAGACTCAGGTAACGCAACGGGGGGGCGGGGGGGGGGGGGAGCGCAGGGGCATGTGGTGCGTGGGGAGGAAAAACGTTGCTCGCAGCAGCTGTGAAGAAAAATAAGTTTTGAGTGTTTCACTCTAGGCAAGACTTCTTTCAGATCTTTTTTTTTTTTGTTGTTGTTTTTGCCCCTTTTTGTATGTTCTACTGTTGCCTTGAAATGCGGTATTCAAACTGTTTTGTGCCGATCCTGTTGTCAGCTTATGCAGGGCTTCAGTTTTTAGTCTCGTCTTCCATCGCCCGGAGACAGGTTACGCAGTAGTGGGAAGTTTCTTGCGACTGAACAAATCTTGAGTCATATCAGCTCCTATCTCATCCTTTTAAGATTTGGCCCCCTTTGCATTCAGTTAAAGAACAAGAAAAGCATAGTTCAGAAAGTAAAAATATGAGCCCCACATATACCACTTTAACCTGGCCACGACACTCTGCATCTCTCACTGTTTCAGGCCACAGATAAAAATACTGCTGCTTCGGTGGATGAGAGGAGCGTTATATAAACGAGTACTGAAATACTGAAGGATTACTGAAGAGTTCTGTCTACTGTATCAGTACTTCATGTACTCTTTCCAGTGTTTAAACCCTAATATGCCTAACCGAGGATTAGCCCGTCAATGTAAGGTTTATTTGTAGACCAGTAATGATGATGATGATGATGATGATGATGACAGAATTACTGAGCAGCTAGGGCATTTGTTTTTTGTTTTGTTTTTTTGACTGAAGTTCATGGTTGGTGTTTGACCTTGTTTTTGCTGACCATGTGAACAGATGAGTCTGAACTGAGAATGAATTCACTCCTTCAGATGTCTGGGCTGTACGGTGAGGTCCTGGACAGACTCGATAAAGCCAAGAAGAATCTCGTAATGGAAGAATGACGGGCGGGTGTCTCTGCGCCTAATTACAGAGCTCACCCATATGCTGTCAGCCTCTCGTTAAGGAAAGACGCACACAACAAGACTGAAATGCGCTTACTTTTAAGTGCATGTCGGGATGTTTCACAGTTCTGATTGTGACCGTAGGGGCACAATAATCGTACAATGAATTTTTAAACTCTTTCGTAACAGCAGTTCAGCATATCTGAAATTATTATTTCATTATTGTAATTTATTTAACAGCGTTGACCATTGATTAACCTTGATAAACCACTTTGAATCTACGCCTAGCTGTTCCTTCTGATTGTTGAGAACATCTTTGGAAGTATTCAAAGAAAAAAAAAAAAAAAAACCCCACCAAAATCATACCAGAGTCACATATTTTATTATTTTCAAACAAATAAACTTGTCCAGTCCAAAAAAGAAAATAAACAACCAAAAAAAAAAAAAATAATAATAATAAAGTAGTAGCAGGACTGTGTTCCCTCCAGATCAGGATATAAAAGACTGGTCTGCCTTGTGTCCTGATAGATTCTACCGTCTGTAGTCACGGGGAGAGGACACTACTGTACAATCAAAGGGTTCATATTTGCAAGCACTTACCGCACATGTGTGCCGTCACATCAACAACTCATCACCCCAAAAATAGGGAAAAAAAAAAAACAAAAAGAAAAAACAAAACCAACAAACAAAACCAGAACCGCACCGCACCCCTCCCCTCCCCTTCCAGTCCCCCGAACAGAATAGGTTTTATTTGATCACGTCTCCTCTGGAGCAAAGATTCAAGATCCTCATCAGCACACACAGAGCCATTCAGATTCACCGTCATTCTAGAGCAACCTCAGTAGAAAGAGTACAATGAGTTTAAGTTCTTTGGGCTTTTACTGACAAGGCCGACTGACACCAGACACATTAACAGTCAGCTTTTGTTGTTGTTGTTGTTTTTTTTCCACTCAACACCAGAAAGGACCATTCCTAAGCTAAAAAAATGAAATAGTAAGTAATGCTCCTGGTTTTTCCATTAGAATCATCCCTAGGTTGCCGTCTGCTTCGCTCAATTATTATAATTTTCATTTATTTTATTTTTTTAAAACTTTTTTTTTTTTTCATCTATACACTCAGACAAGTTCCACAAGAAATCACAAGTAGACAGGCCCTAGTTTTGGGAAATCAATTCCCAACTGACTAGAAAATGTGTTTTCCGATAGGCAGCTGCAGATCTTTTTTTTTTGTTTTTGTTTTTTTGTCTATAGAGAAATACCAACGTTACGGCACATTTGTATGGAAATGAAACCTCAGAATAATTCAAAGTTTACTTACCTGACGTTTGTGATCTATAAAACAATGTTTGTCCCAGTTGATTCACACATGCATGAAGCACAGGTGAGGGGAATATTTACATTTTTGTTCAGTTATCACACCCTTTTTAAACAGTCTGTAAGCAGTTTTTTTTAAATGGCTCTGTTCCCTTCGATAAATCCCTGAACTCTGGTTTTGACACAGGTATGACAGCTGGTTTAGCAGAGATGTCTAGCAGGTCGGAACACCTGTTCAGAAAATGCCTATCGGAGTGAGTGGGGGGGGGGTTGGGGGGGTGGAGGGTCAAAGGGCGTGGTGATTTTTTTTTTTTAATCGTCTTCTGAGGGCACAAAAGAAGCTGGTTTGGCTCTCTGATATTTCCAGACTTCTTCAAACTTGCCCATGTATGACTAGAGAGGGAGGGGGAGGGGGGAATCAGTGCAGTGCATGGGGAGCCTGCGAAGTCCCTCTTAAAGCCAATCAGTACCATCGCTGCATGTGAGCAAGGTTGTCATACAGCGCCCAGGTCCTCAGGAGTTTTTTTAAAATGGCACAGCGCAGGAAAACAAGAAGGTTCTCTCCGGATGAAATCTTGTCCACTCAATTTTCAGGAAAGGATTTCCAGCAACACAGTACTTACACGAAACCCCTGACGTGTTTAAAAAAACAAACAAACAAACAAACAAACAAAAAAAAAACACGAGAAAGATTTCTCTCAAGAAATACAGAAATTATTTATAATATTTTTCAGCTTGTTTAGATGAACTGTGGAAATGCTTTCTCTCACTGGTGAGGGGGGGGGGGGGGGGGGAAACAAAACAAAACAAAACAAAAAAACTGTCCTCGCATATTATTTTAAAATTAATTCTCCATCGAAGCGTGATTGTTGCCCTTCAGCCGAGAGGGCAGCAATAGTATCCATGCGTGGTATTCCTGAGCTAGCTCAGCACGTTCCCAATACAAGGCTAAACACAGTGGAGTAACACCAGCCCAGAAACAGAAGGGGGGGATTTATAACTTTATACACAACAGTTTGAATGAAACCTATTTTCTGGGGGGGGGGAGAAGGGGGAGGGAAATTAGGCCAGATCCGGCCCCATTAACTCTCGTTTAATATTTAAGGACATCCAATACAGTTATTGTCTTGATTCTACCCGTTTTTGTTTTTTCTTCTTAAGGCCGGCCACTGAAGGCGGCTTACAGGACAGTACCGTGTTACCGTTCAGTCTGAAGAGAATAGTCATTGGAAGGCAGAGATACTGCAAGTGGGCTGTCTGCTCTACAACGTCTTCATAAGAGCGAGGGAGACTCGGCTCCTGCTCATTCTAACTCGTCACAATTCAGTCACTTAAGACGAAGGATAAGCAATCGAAGGAGGAACATAAAAGGATCTCGAGGAGGAGAGACTCTTAAAAGTCTATTGCACTCGCAAGTTAGGCCTCCGTCTAAAAAAAAAAAGGTCGAGGAAATTTGTTCTGTTTGTAAGAACGCCAAAATATTTCCCATCTTCATTCAGTACTGATTAGATGACAAATTTTTGTTGCTTCCCCCACCACTGGGCCAATAATAATATTAATAATTGTTGGAATTTGTATTTATTGTAAGGCAGTTTGGTGTTCTGCAGGGAGCCCAATTACACATCTCCACCCCCCCATCTTTAATACAGAGCAGCTAAAACCACAAGAAAGAAAACACAAAAAAAAACCCAAAAAAAAACCAAAAGACAAGTAAATGAAATCTAACAGCCCTCCAAGTAGACAATTCTAGTGAAGTGTAAAATGTGTACCATAGTATTTAATATAATGTAAAATCTCTCCGTCGGATTTGTTATTTACCTTGTGATTTCAGTAATATAAACATATAGATTCATACCCCCCTTTTCCGTTTTGTTCCGTCTCCCGAACATGTCTTTTATTGGCTGCACCACGGACAAGTGGGCAGCCAATCAGATAGCAAGCTGGGGTTTTTTTTTTTTTTTTTTCCTTTCTCTTTCTTTCTTTACTGAAGATCACCAGTTTGTAAGTTCCTCCGCTAAATCTCTTTCATACAAGTAGAAACATGAGCAATGACGCCAAGAACAGTACCATCAGCAGTCTTGATCTGTGTCTAGTCCTTGTAGAAAAAACCTCTTTAGTCTTTTCTCGGCATCTTTCGTGTCTTTATAAGGAAACTTTTGATGAACATATTACAAGGGGTCCGGCTTTTAAACGATGTGTCTCGCTCCCCACAGCAGCTCCGTGACAATCCCGTTCGCCTCACCTCACTCTTGTTCAGTAAGACGTTCTCATCTTCCACAGTCCATTCAAACACACAAACGCTTTCATTCATTTTTCCCTTTTTTTTTTTTTGTTGTTGTTGTTGTTGTTATACATGACCAAAAAAAAAAAAAAAAAAATCATTTTTGGAACTGCATTTCCAGTCTTGTATGGATTTTGTTGAAAAACCTCATGCAGGGGTGTGCACAGTCACAGTAATGGTGATAAGACTTCTTTTCATTTGAGAGTAACATAATGATGACACTAAAACTTGATATGAAACATATCTGTAAAAAGGGAGGGGAGAGAGGACTTGTTTGGGTGAGGGGTTGGGGGGGGGGGGTAAGGGTCGGAACTTCGCGTGCGTGTGCACACACACGCGCGCGCACAGAGAGGTGGAGCCGAGAGCTCAGAGCTTTTCCGAGGACGGGATCCAGATGTAAGGGCCCGACTGCTCCTCGATGATCAGCTTGATTTTATTGTAGATCTCCTCTAGTGAGTCACCCTGGACTATGGCTGGAAACAAGAGAGGAGAGGGGGGGTGCAAAGCCGGTTCGTAAAACAACAGACAGCTTTAGTTAAACATTAGATGAGAGGTCTGTCAAGTTTCCTCTGCCAGGGATCAGATAATGGTCGCTACTACTGAAATTATGCTGGGCCGGATTGAGCCGCAGTTCCAACATACCCCCGCCGGGGGGGGGGTATTAGGTATGAATATGCTTACCTGTGAAATACTCTCCAAATTCTTGTTCCAGCTTCATCGCCTTATCAAAGATTTTATTGGCTTGCTCATACGTCTGCCTCTTATTCATTTCCCTAAAAAGACAGAATGGAAGTGGGGGGGGGGGGGGGGTGCATGTTTTGACATTATGTTTTTTTTTATTTATTTGACATGTCAGAACAAACCCCTGTCATACCAAGTAGTCAAAAACTAACACTGCACTATTAGATCATTTTTCAGTGTAAGAGAGCTTGACACTCACATGAGGGCTTCAATAGATTTTGGCTTGATAAAAATGGCAATCGGGTAGAGTTGTGCTTGCTGCAGTCGCTTTATGGCGTTCCCAGACACATCAAGGATACAGTGTTTCCCCTGCAAGAGAAAAGCACAGTCTTTCATTTTCCAACACATATGCATTATCCGCAATGCCTCGAAAGTCTTTATTCCATTAAGACATTCTGAAAGATTTCGCACTGGACGAGCTGCTACAAACCCTTTCGGCCACTGTCCGGACAGAAAGAACGCTGGTCCCGTACAGGTTCTCGTTGAACTGGCCCGCCTCAATGAACTTGTTATCCTGAATGTCTTTCTCCATCTGCTCGCGAGACGCCACGAAGTGATAGTCCTGCCCATCCATCTCGTTCTCTCGCCGCGGACGAGTCGTGTCTGTGTAAACCGAATGACACGCTTTTACCATCAGGTAGTTACATTTTACGAAGTTTCATCAGCAAATGCCAGCCCACAGAGAATGACACGCTTTTACCATCAGGTAGTTACATTTTACGAAGTTTCATCAGCAAATGCCAGCCCACAGAGAATGGTAGACTGGGGTGGTTTACAGCCAGCCGAGAGAAAAACCCCCCCCCAAAAAAACGCATACATTCAAGGCTGACTGCGGCCTGTTACATCTTCATTACATAAAAGGACACGTTTGCCATTTTTAGACATACGCTGTCAACATGATCTTGTCCTCAAAAACCTCATCAGTTTAGATTTCACACATTCCGGTGATGGAGCACAAAGCTTCAAAACGCTTAAAAAAAAAAAAAAAAAAAAAAATTAGCTTCCTTATAGCCAGAAAACAAATGGAGCAAAAAGGCCAAGATCTCAACAAGGCAAACCCTGGTTGCACAGGTTTCTCACTGAAGGTGACGACTGTTATGGTCTGCCGCTTCACCCCTGAGATTCAGCAGATCTCCGGGGTGGGCGGAAACAGAAACCCTTTCTCTGAACAGCACTCACGTGGAACACAGGATCCAAACTTGTGAGGGAACTCTGAGATCAAGTCATCGTTTATCCTGTCTTTCATCGGACCCAGGATGATCACAGGCCGGGTATAATGGACTGGAAGAAATGTTTCAACAGTTAACATCAAAGCTCGTTAGGCAGATGCTATACGATACTGTACTAACGAAAGAGTAAAGTAATACATAATACATACTCTCCTGTCGAATAACTGGCTCATAGGAAAGAATCGTGTCCTCCTGCCCTTCTGTGTGGTTAGAAAGAGGAAAAAAAAAAAAAAAAAACATACAGTGCTTTAACAAAGAGAGACGGTTTCATTTATCAAGATAATCACTGCTTTACAGCATTTTCCATGAGATTTCAAACTGCATGTCCAAGTTTGCATGGTCCACGTGGTCTTAAAATCCATCAATCCATGCAATTACAGGATTTGGAAGGGGGGGAAAAAAAAGGATTTTCACTGAGTACCATGACACTATCAGAGTGGAATGCTAGTTCACCACACTGTACTAAAATTAAAACAAGTCTGAAAGCAGACATGATGCATTAACTATGACACACTTTTTTTTGTTCATGAAGTTTTTGTGTCGGGAAAGATGGATGCAAAACATAACCAGAGATTAAAGCCACTCACTGGAGCTGCTTTCACTGTCACTGGTATTGGACGTCAAACACTCTGTAAAAATGTGAAAAGAAAGAAAGAAACATAGCTGTGATTAGACCCCTAACAAATGCTAACACGTCACATTCACAAGAAGGATCGATTTCGAATGTCCTTTATGTGAGAAGATCTCACCAGTCCAACAGTGATAGTTGAAAACGTTAATATTCTATTCCACCACCGTGCCAAGAAAAGGAAATAAAAGACAGAGAGAAAGAACAACAACAAAAAAATTTCCTATGCATGCAGACGGCCGCTGCTTCCTTTATAGGGAAGTGGTAGGAGGTGGCAGCAATAAGGAAATTAAGTATTTCCTCTGGCAAATTCCCAAGTGGCTTTCCTTTCTCTGGTCTAAGCTTTCCTTTGACCTTGTCTGTGTTGTCTACACCAAACACTGATGCTGGCACACGTCAGAGTAAACAAACGGAGCTTCGGGTTGTAAGTGGAGTCGGATTACTCGGACGTGATGTCCCCTCCCCGGATAAAATGACCGCGTGGCTGGTCCGGGACATAGCTACATGTTCAAAGATATTTCACACCAAATGCAGCAAAGACAGAAAATACTGGGTATCTGTGTTATGCCCTTGATCACTGACAACAAAGTGCAAGTCTCTCTCTCTCTCTCTCTTTTTTTTTTTGGTGGTCAACAGTTAGTGGTCGATTTTAGAATCGACTGAAAAATGGGCCTGCCAGTCAAGGCGATGGTATTGGGGCAGCTGCTTGACAAGTATAACCACACACTTACTCAAACTCTTTGATCCATAAAAGTCATCGCTTAACCCTGGGAAGTCCTGAGTGTCCCGACAGGTGAGAGCAGAAACAAAGAGAAGAGAGCAGACAGAAAGAAGAGAGGTTAGTGAGAGGCAGAGGGAAGAGAGGTGTAGTGCTCTCTGGGAAAAGAAGGAGGGAAACAGACACCGCGAGGCTGCGCTCTGGGAAACGTTCCGTTTCGTTGCAGAAATAAATACAAAGGCAGCATTTTAACAGCCAAAACAGCTTTAATACTGCATGTGAGCAGATAACAGCGCTCGTATTACTGGTAATTAGGCCGACTGTGTGTTAGACTGAACCGCGATATAGCACAGCCCTTCAGTGTTTGTAAACCTCCTCACCAGTGGGCAGTGAACACCCGAATTTCCCTCTCAGAGGACAGAACCCCGGAGAGGTCCCCGGTGACCCGACTGGGTCTGTCCCCTGTGGGGGGAAGAAAACCGTAAAGGGAAGGATGAGAAGGACCAAGAGCCAGCCGCTAGCCGTTCCCGGGGTGAGAAACAGTCAGAATAAAGTGTGAAGCACGAAGGAGAGCGTTCAAGACTTCTTCCACCCCACCCCCACCCCCCCCCTCGCGCGCACACACGCACGCACACGCACACACGCTTACTCACGTTCAGTCTCCACATACTCCTGCACAATATTCTCCTTGCTCTTGTAAAACGGGAACTTTCGCGAGAGGTTGAAGCTTTTTTTGCGCTTCACTTTGACTGGCTGCTTGGAGATGAGCAGATGAAGGGGACATGAGAGATGGAACAGAAACAAAACAAAAAACAGAATGGGTTTCAATGTAATACACAGCGCGCGCACACACACACACAGACTAAAATAAGCATGCAGAAACTCAATGAAACACATTAATACGCAAAAAAAACCCAAAAAACAACAACTCATAGTAATGGAAACAAATGAATTGGGGATATGAGTAAACACAAGTGGTTCAGATACCCAAACTGTGATGTTCATAAAACACAAGCAATGGTAACATCATTTGATTATTAAAAACATAAAGTACTTTGTCTTGAGTATACAAAAAATTTGGAATATAGGTAGATATATTCTCTGGAGAGTCAAAAGTGGTAAGACATTGATAATCTGATACATAGAGCTGGGTTTCACATCTGGCATGTCATATCATAACCAATGTGGTCACACACACACACACACACACACACACACATCTTTGCATTCACGATTAATTCGCAACATAATATGCTCAGGTCACATTAAACATCACAGATAGGTCAATGGCAGACTCCCTGGTGTGTGTTTAACTGAATGATCAAACACACACATACCTCTCCCTCCCTCCCTCTCCTGCACACACACACACACACACACACACACACACACAGAGTGAGAGTTGAGAAGCCTGTGTAACACAATCCTGCTCTTCTGTCTCCTGTGAGTAGGCTCTCATTCCCGCACTCAGGGCAAAGTGGGTCAGCTCCCTGGTGCCAAGGAGAGGAGAACTCACAGGAGGAGGAGGAGGAGGAGGAGAAACAGAAGCCATACTCACCCTGTTGGACTCAATCATGCCCGTCCTGGCATGGAACTTGACAGTTTTTAACCGGGCACGCTCCTTTTTCTCCACCCTACAGATAACCACAGTTACAACAATAAAGCGTTACACATAAAAGACCGTGACACTGAGCAGATGGGTTTGAGCTTCCCATCATGCAATACCACTGAAACAATCTCTATAAAAAAAAAAAAAAAAAAAAAAAAAAAAAAAAAAAAAAGAGCTGACCTCTCTATGACTCGACTGATTCCGTTGAGCAGTCTGCAGTTCTAAACTTACTTCCAAACAGTCCTGCGAGACTGCGTGTTAAGCTGTGTTAATGGAGGGGGAATGGGAAAGGGTTTTCTACCTCTTCTTGCTGGGAATGACCCCAATCTGCTCGCTTTCCCCGTGGGGGGTGACGAGTCGTGCCTGCCACCACTCGTCATCGGAGGCGTTGATGACATGCAGGATGTCCCCGTAGCAGAAGCTCAGGCCCTGGCTGGGCAGGCAGCTGTCCCTGGTGCGGTCGTAGTCAAACAGAGCCCTGGACACCAGAGGACACGACCAGTGTGTCAGCGTGACTATACTAAACTGAAGTGACAAACCAATTCCAAACAGAGAGCAGAGGACATAAGGCAAATTCACCCTTTTTATATTTGGGTCCAATTAGAAAATGGTTACATCCTCGTAATGAAGTCATTGACCCAGCTTTTTTGATAGGCTGTGTCAGTAGAACAGAGTTTACAGTTTACTTTTTTTTTCTTTTACTACAGAATGTTTACATTTTGGAATCTAGACAGTGTGTCAAAGCACAACTTCCACAGGACAACCAAGTGTTAACAACCTCACATCCTGTCATAGTGACCAACTGTACAAGGCACTATTTTGTCCCACCTCCTGTGAGGACCAATAAGAACATTAGCAAGAAAACAACATCTGATAAAAAAGACTCTGGGCTGGTTAGAAATAGAATTTCTGACCACAAATTAAAAAAAAAAAAAAAAAAAAAAGAGGCATTAGACAATCCTTTGCTGTGGCATCAACCACCGTTAATGTCAAAGCAAAGAAATACAGTTTAGTGTGTTTTAGGTCACGGTGGAAAATTTGTTTTTAGTGACAAAACAAACAAACAAAACAAAACAAAAACTAGGAAACATCCAGGTATTTACATTTACCAACAAAGACCTAGTGCCTTTAGCTGGTTTTTGTTTTCTTCTTGAGAGGCAACACAAGGCAGATCTCTGTTGTGTCACTGTCAGACTGCTATAACACAAGAGGGAAGGAGGCAGACCTGTTCCACTGGTTTTCCTCACAGAATTCCCTGCATACTGGCCTACATTCACAAACACACTCATGTCCACTCTGACACAGGCTGTATGGAGAAGCCTCTGGACATGGTGTGTGGGTGGGTGTGTGTGTGTGTGGGGGGGGGGGGGGGGGGCTAGTTCTCTGTTGTCAGCGGTGCAGTCAAAAGCCCCTGGTCACAGCTCACGTGGTCAGAATGTTTGTTCCTCTTTTTCAAAGTCTCGTGGGAAAACACCAGCCCAAAGGCTGGAATGTGAAAACACCTTTAAGTGCTCACCCTCAAAACTGACATGCGCCTAGATTCCGGAACGAACTTAACAGGCTACGTTACACACATAGCAAACTGCTTACTCACCAACTACCCAGAGAGGAGTAGGCCAACAGGCGTCAGGAATTAAAGGTGAGGGAATCGCTCACTAGTGACTTAGTGTTTGTGTGAATGGAACATGTCTATACAGTACACAAGTCACAGGGTGACTTTGTCACTTAGCCCAGTTCAGGAGCAAACAGCTGTGGTTTTATCACATCCCAACTCCATATCAAACCCTATGTGAGCTTTCAGACTCTTTCACATTTTCCTAAATGTTTTGATAATGTTGCAATCCACTCAAACCCACTGAGTTCTCTCATTTTCTGTGCT
Organism: Chanos chanos; assembly: GCF_902362185.1. Lineage (NCBI taxonomy): Eukaryota > Metazoa > Chordata > Actinopteri > Gonorynchiformes > Chanidae > Chanos > Chanos chanos. Next base: position 53,225,263 of record NC_044496.1, on the reverse strand, counting down.
GATGTATATCCACACAAACCTGACCTTCTCAGTGCAAGCTGGTGGTAGAGACCTTACTGTCTACAAAACATCCATGTTTCTAATTGATACAATTCCACAGAGGAAAGAGAAGGTGTTAGTGTTTCATCACAGATAAATGTATTTTGACCCTGACTCAAGAAAGCTTTTCCTGAGGCAGGAAAGAACAGTACTTCCAGATAGAGTCAGCCATCCATTGTTTTGCTTTGGTATATGAGACATAATTCACACCCAACAGGGAAAAGTGAACTTGATCACACAGACAAATCGCTGATAAAACTCAATTCATTAGGCCCAAGAAACAAAAAAGACTGTTTGAAATCAAAGCTTTGAGGATCATTTGAGTACGTCGCTTTAAGACGGCCACGAAACACAATATTCTGTAGGCAACGACCACATCCTTTTTCATCAAGAAAGATTATAATCTCAGTGGCTTTACAAAGTGACCTGCAAATAATTCTAATCTGATGATGCATGTGCATATTGGGATTGGTTGGTTGAATGGTTCAGGTGCTATACTGGGAGAAATCCGTGTTATGCTCAGGATTTTTACTCTACTGTTTATACTAACACCACATCCGTTTGTGTGAAAGGAAAATTATTTTCATTATTTATAAATATGGGCAACCATAACTAAACACATCCTGCCATTAAAAATTTAAAAAATAAAGATGTTTAATACTGGAAAATGACCTGTGTCTGTGTGTGTATATAAAGTACCCTTATATAGAGGGAGTGTCACAGAGTGTGTGTGTGTGTGTGTGTGTGTGTGTGAGAAGTACCTGACGTAGATGGAGCGTCACAGTGTGTCTGTGAGTGTGAATGTGTGTGTAAAGTATCTGACATGGACAGAGTCTCGTTTTGGGTGTGTGTGTGTGTGTGTGTGTGTGTGTGTGTGAGAAGTACCTGACGTAGAGGGAGCGTCACAGTGTGTCTGTGAGTGTGAATGTGTGTGTAAAGTATCTGACATGGACAGAGAGTCGTTGTGTGTGTGTGTGTGTGTGCGCGTGTGTGTGAAGTACCTGACGTAGAGGGAGCGCTTTTCGCTGGTTCGCAGGGAGCCGGATCCAGAGCTCATGCTGCTGTTCATCATCTGCTCCCTCAGGTCGTGAATCTTGGACTCAAAGCGGCTGTACTCTGTAAGAATGCACACACACACACACACACATATCCTGTCAGCGCAGCTAACCACACACACACACACACACACACGCACACTTGTTCATTCATTCCCTTTGTCCTGATATGGCCAGATCTCTACTCAGCTCTAACTCTGAGTTTGCTTGTGATGTGAGAATGGGAAGGAGAGAAACCCAACGTTGAGCGTGGAGAGAGAGAGAGAAAAAGGCTTGGCGGCTTACTCCTGACTGATTAATGACCTGGGGAACAGATTCAAATTAATCATGTATCTACCCAAGATATCCACTAATATCTCCAGCCAGGTAATTAACTATGCATATTAATTAAACGGAACATGAACTATTCAGCGTAACAGGATGAAGACCTCCAACAAATGTATAACTGTAATCATTTTTCGCTGTGAACAAGGGCACTTCGGATCTGCTACAAAACTGAGGGATGACGCATGATCCCTCTGAAGCCTCTTAATTAAACATGTACACCTCTGCAGTGAGGTTTGGCTGCAGCAATAAACCTAGCAACCAACAGACACAGACACAGACACACACAAGACGCGCACACACACACACAGGGAAAACTACCGACAGCTAACAATGCAGACCTTATACGGCACCACAGAACAGGAAGAATAGTCTTGTTTTGGAGATCAAAATGTAGCAGATCTTGTGTGGTCATCGATATCTTACGAAAACGTTTCAAAACACAACCACCCCTACACCCCCCCCCCAACTTTACCTTTCGTTGCATACCGAGAAGTGAAACTAGACGAAGGCTGTGCTCAAAACAGCCTGCCCCTCCAGCAAATTTCCATTTTAAAAGGAGAGAAAGGCAAAAGGTTCTATCCAATTCTTTAAGTCCCCCAACAATACGCTGAAGCCGAAACTCGGTCTTCAAAGCAAAGAGAGAGAGAGAGAGGTGCTACGCCCAAGGCCAGCACTCCAGCACCCGCCCTGTCTGCCACACAAGGGTTAACCACGCACCGGAATGACACAGCAAGGTGAGGTAATCTGACACCACCTGCCTGTAACCACGGAAACAATCTAACAACATTAGGCGGAAGGAAACAGCCAGGCAGGCGTACCGACGTACCGAGGAAGAAAACGCAATGACACGGAGCGTTAACAAGAGGACGAGGGGATCTGTAGTCAGAGGGTCAAAATACGACCCCAGGACTGTTGTTTTGGAAGATGAGCTATAGGTGTATGCTTTGACCTATGTATCTGACTTTGACTCCGACAGTCAAACACCATTAAACAGTAAACTCGGACCACCCAGCCATCTAGCCTCAACTGTCAGGCTCCGCAGGGAATAGACAGCATGTAGTAAAGAAAACCGTCCAGACAGCTGAAGTCTGCTAAGCAGGGACAGCATGTGGGCCGTGCAGAGAACAGAGGCCACACAAGACAAGATATTCAGTTAGTATCACAAATAATGTTCGAGGGGGGGAAAAAGGTAGAAATCGTCATTTCATGCTACATCCTATTTGAACTGCCTCTTAAGAGAAGTAGACGTCTCTATAGAGTAACTGGGCCAGTTCTTCTTGTCCTCATTATCTACGAAGCTTTTATTTTTGGGGAATGGGGGTTGGTTCGTTGCTTGCTTCTGTCTCTATGAAGTTATATAATATCTTAAGCATGCACTTGTAATGTGAGAGCTTGAAGCCTCTTACAGGGTCAGTCTAGGTTGTGATCTGTGCTCTCCTATCTCTACTGCAACGCCATAAAGACTTGACGCTTCTTGAAACTGTGATTTTACTCCCTTATCTTTGTGACTTAAGACGCTGTCTTATGTAAAGAGACATGTGACGCAAAGAGGTGTGGAAACGACAGCGTCTACCCATCAGTCTCCTGACGCGACAGGTTCAACTGCTCCACCGTCAGCCGACGAATGACTGAATGAAGTAGTGAATGAATGAATTTGTGGAAGGAAGTCCAAGCACACTGCGCTGCTGAGAGTTCATTGAATCCTCAGTATGCGGGTTCAATTAAAGACATCTGTTGGACAGCCCAGCGCACTGGCTCCCCGGAGCAGACCCAGGCACCGTGCCCAACTCGACATCCGAGGAGTCAACTCCTGAGCCACCATTCCGGGTTCAGTTTCCCCAGCTGCTCTCTAAGCCTGTGGCACAGGCCTCTTGTAAAGGAAACCACTCGGTGGATATGCTGGCTTGTCAGGTCAGGAGCCCGATAGCATCATTGGCTAACATCGTAAAACACTGGACGTGTTGGAGAACGGTGGAGACAGGTTTACCGATCCCTGCCCGATTTCTCATTAAAAAACTGCCATCCTGGCTGGATATTTCAGCAGTGACCTTCAATGTCTGGATCCTAGAACAGCTCGAGCTAAGCATAGAACTTAAAGATAGAAAGTATAGTCATTTTCTGGGGTGTTGAAGTAGGATAGCCTACACTAAAAATGTAGCGATTTCTGGGCCACCCAAGTTAAAAAGACAAGGCCCTGTTTCCATATATAAATAGACAATAGCTATTTTACAACCTGTGGAATTAAATGGCTACACTGGGATGAATCAGAAAAAGATCTTCTGATGGGCAATTTCCAAGTATCATAAGTAAATCAGGTATAAAACCTGTAAAATTCCTAATTTTTTGTTATTTTCATTGGCTTCTGTTGCCAAAATACGTACATCTAAAAACACATACTGTGTCCCGGGAAACAGGCCACCTCTAATGCATGAGTGTTTGACTGAAGCAAGCACGAATATGGGGGAGAGCGTGCTCTAACAGATAAGTTATACTACCACATTCCTCTCATAGTTTTGAATAGAAAAATCAGAGCATAATACTAGAAGGCAGATTTTTCTTTTCAAACGTCGCAGCTAAAAGACCAGTTCCGAGTGCTAAACGTAGCCTACATGCTCATAGCCTCCTTGATCAAGACGAGAGAACAGTTATTGATTTCAGATAAGTCAAGTGGACTCAAACCTCTGGCAACAACTACTGGTTTCTGGCTATTAACATTAGTTATCTGACGAGACTGCCGATCTTTGGACCAGGAAATTACCCAATTAATTTCGAATCAAGAACTATTAGTAAAAAAAAAATAACTTCGAACACATATGATAAACTGGACACAGTTTTACTAAATGTACACACCGTGATTAGTAACAACTAAGAAAGAAAGATAAGAATGTATTTTATGCGCCATTTTATTGCTGACAGAGATACAGAGGACTCACGCACCTGTTCTGGATGCAGCATGTATCGATCACGTATTTGAGCAAGTAACTAGGGCCTTCAAACGCACAAAACAGCTAAACATTAATATCAAGCTGTCTGTGACAGCAAAAGGCCTGTAATCTAGATTTGTGGAGGAAGCACCTGATTAAGATCACAAATGTCGTTTGTCACTGCAAAGATGATAAGACGTTACACGTAAACCAGGGTTTGTGAAGAGTTAAAATACTGCATCGTAGGAACACCGGTAGCTTAATGCTTTACCTAGTTTAGAGGTCACTCATTTCATTCAACGTCTTTCCTCAATGAGAGAGTAATCCTCTCCTCCAGTGAAACATTTCTCGTACTGGCCAGTCAAGCGAACTGCAGCGCGAACCAACTTCTCAGTGCTAAAACTTCAACCAGTCGGTGTTAAAAGATACCGCCTCCCTACTTGATTATATGGCTCGGTTTCGGTTGAAGCATATGTCTAGACGCTAGTAAAACCACAAAAAACTGTTCAACGTAGCATTATTTCAACATATACTTTCATCTAGCTTATCCCTAGTTGTGAATGTATATGTTCTTACCGTTGAGTGTTTCACTCCGCCGTTTTGTCCTGATTGTTCAATCCAACCGGAATCACAAAACACGGCGAAGAAAAACATGGAACAGAACAATAATTACCAGTGGCGTATGTAGCGACCAATTTGGGCTTTAGTTCCCTTGTCCGCAACCGGATCATAAGTTTGAACAAAAATGTTCAAAAAGGTTTAGATCTCCCAACCAGTACGCTCCTCCCTCTAAAAAAGATAGCAACAGAAGCGGACTCGTTCTCTAGTTTCGGAGACGCGGGATTTCTGGTTGCACAAACCGTGCGCGGAACGTGTGACTATAAGCTCCGGGAGAAAAAAAAATATTAATGGCGTTTCGGCAGGTACTTGCCCACCCATCCCCCAATAAACTTTGTTAAATTCCCTCTCTTTTCTTGTCGTTTATTCCAAACGGTTGAAACTAGCGAAATTTGCTCCCTCCCCCCTCTGGCCCCACTTCTTCTGCCCCTACTGCGCTTCAGTAACCACTGTTGGTAGACAGCCCCGCAGTCCCCAATCGTGTTGAGGAGTACTTGGAATTACAGTATAGCGAATGATTTCTGTAGGCCCCCCTTAACCTGAGTCTGGCAAAAACCAGCCAATCAGCGGTCACTGACAATGTCCTCATTTGCAAACTAGGCTCCTCTTTTGAGAACATAGGCGAGGTACCGTGCGCTACCTGACTTAAAGGGCCACAGTACAACAATTCACTATTCCGAATTCGCTGCACTGAACAGCACAGAAGTCATGCAAGACGCAACACGTACATTTATGGAAAAAATGTTGTGGTACTGACTCTTAGAAGGATTTGAGTGATCTACTGAATTGGAATTGAGAGAGCTGCCCTAAGTGTAGGCTCTACAACATCTAAAACACACTGTGCAACTACTCCTCATCAACTGAGAGAAATACAAATAATTTTCACTTATCTGACAGCATTTCTAGCTCACAAAATGTTCAAACAACAACAACACCAACAACACAACTCCCTTATTGTAGTGTTACAAGGAAGCATAAGAGGCATCATAAGATGCTTATCTCATTTCTCAGTTGTCATCTCATTTTCAGGAAAAACACATACAGGAACCATGCAAGATGAAACAAAAGCCTTGAATTACGCCGTAGACAAGATACATGAAATGTAAGACGGGAAAGTGGCATTTTTTTGAATGCTTGGTTCTGGCCAAATTTTCCCCAGTGCCTCCCTTATTTGTGACCATGTTCTCTTGGTTTCTAAACCTTAATGGACGAGGTAATGGTTAACCACCGGGTCTCTATGGGGCATTAATTGTCAAGCTTGTTTGGTATCACATCAGAACATTCAGATCTACTGAAACTGTTAGAGGAAAAAAAGAACACAAGGAAAACATCTGTGTAAAACTACTGAGGCATGGGTCAGTTATTTAAACACTTCAAAGACATTTTGAGAGAGTCCTGCGAGATAAAGAGAGAGGATAAAAAAAAAAAACCAGTTGTCTCACCAGTTCTAATCCTGTAATATGTACAACGTGCATGTTTATGTAAAACCATTATAAAATGCTTTTGAAAGTTTTTATGACGATATCAGGGGGGAAAAAACATGCTAGGTTCAAGAACCCATGTGTTGATCCTTAATGTTTTGGGTTAACACAGTTTTGCCTTCTCTTTCAAGAGAGACCCATGTGGGGATGAAAGAAATAGCGCAGTAAGATGCAAATTTAATACACCTAAAATACCTTCTGGTCTATACTGGGCTATTATGGTGACTGTCTGCCCGGCCCTCTTCAGTGCAGCTGCAGCCTGCTCGTGGGTGGCATTCCGCAGGTTCACACCATTCACCTGAGACAAAAATAAATGAAATACATAAATAAAAACAGGGCAGCGGGTCATACAACAACCACCGCATATTCTGTACGGCGATCTCACAACATTCAAAGCTGACTATTGTGAGATATCAGTGATACATCTCTTCTTCAGAACCACGGCATGTAAACGAATGCATTCAGTGAATGACCTGTGCACGAGAGATATGGTCTCTCTGAGCTATTATTCTGGTCGAGCGAACTATGTAAACTGGCTTGGGTTGTGTTGTCAGTAAACCCGGACCGTGGCGTCGTGTCGGTCAGGGCGACCCGTGAGGCACTGACCGAGAGGATGCGGTCTCCCCTCCTCAACTCCCCGCTCAGATCGGCCGGCCCGCCTGCCAAGATGAAGGAGACGAAGATGCCCTCTCCGTCCTCCCCGCCCACGATGTTGAAGCCCAGCCCCGTGGATCCCTTGTGCAGCAGGACCTTCCTTGGCTCCCTGCCAAACAGAGAGAGCGTCAGGCTGTGGGTCGAGCCTTAAGTCATCAGAGCCAACAGCAGAGATGGAGTAAGAGAGAAAAACAACGGGTACGGTACTCTGTTTAGGCAGACAAAAGATACACATCTAAACGTATGCATCTCAAATAGAGCTCAGATTCTGTGGAGTCATAGTTACTACCACACTGTTAAAAATGTAATGCTTTTGCATTAAGCGAGACTAATGAAGATGTCGGGTTGGAACAATGCTGATTCTCATCTCGAACTGAACAGACTGGCAGACGTTTCGGTCAGCGAGGCAACATAGCAAGTTCGTTCTCCCAGCACTGGGCTCCAACGCACGTACACAAAACACTTTTTTTGACTCCTTCACACAGTGAGCTCATTCCTGATCACTCCACTGCAGTTCTGTTTTAGCTGCCGTGACTCATCCGCAGGCAGAGAGAGAGAGAGAGAGAGAGAGAGACAGAGAGAGGCATTCCAGACTGCTCAGCACTGGCATCCTGGAGAGGCTGAACCACAGTGGGCAACAATCAAAAAGCCCAGTTCTAAACACGCTATGGCTTAGGACATAGCAACAGGAAAACCAAATCCCAAAACCTCTCAAACACACACACACACACACACAAACACACGCACACAAACACACAAACATATTAAGTGATATTCATTAAACTCCCTGTTTCTGGTTCCCATTAGTGTGGTTCCCTACTGCAGTTAAATAGTCATGCTGTAAAGGATGCATGCATTTCCTCCGTGGTCGTCAGCGTAGTGCTGAAGACAGCACTTTTGCACAGATGATATTCAGTGGTACAGCACTCATTCTGTGAGGCTCTGAGGACCAGAAATAACCTTGATTACCTGTCTAAAAGACTGTCAACGCACTGTAGTGTTTGTTAAACAGCTTCCATAAATATTCCATAAGGAAAGTGAAGCATGCTATAACATGAGATGTATTCAGTTGGAAGTCTTTGAAAAATATGCAATGTTGATGTAAAACAAGCGTAATTACAACCAAATGTGGATAAGAATCCATGCAAAAGTAAACCACATCTGTAGTGTCCATTAACTTAATTTAATAAAAGTTTTGTCTTGTGACCTTACATTCAACATAAGTCTTACAAATGCAGGGCCTGATGAAAAGTTATGGTTCAAAAGAGCTCTTCTCAACCAATCACTGCATCAGTGCAGATTCCAGTAAATTAAACAAAACCACAGACAAGCTGCTTAACCCAAAAACAGAAAAGAGATCTTTATCCCCAATTGCCAATATCTGTTTCTGTTTCCGTGATCAGATATGAGACACAAGGAAATGAAAACTCAAACCTGAAATCCTTTATACCCCTAACACTGGCTAAGCCATGATGTCAGAAGTGGACTTCGTGATCTTGAGGTCCACGAGAAACAAATCGATCATTCTGTGTTGTCTGAAAGAACGCTACCCGTCTTTGCTGTATAACAAAACGCGTTGTTACCTGGACTTCTCTAGTTTGCTCCTGAAGGAGAAACGCTTCCTACCCCTCCGCTCCAGACTAGATTTCGCCATCGACATTGAGGAGGAAACATTTACTGTGAACATGGTGTCTGTCTGCAGTTACTCCAGACATAAATGGAAGAAGATGATATCCCGAATTCTGTCTTCATCCAGATAAAGAGCATACTCTCTGACAAAGCAGTGTGTGTGTGTCTGTGTGTGTGTGTGTGTGTGTGTGTGTGTACGTGCGTGTGTCCGAGCGTGCGTGTCTGTGTCTGTTTGTGTGTGGAATCTATTGGTCCGTGAGCGTGATAGGAAACAGCTCCACTTTGGCTGTCACATACTCGCCTCATCAGGAACAGGGCAAGACTTAACTCTTACGCACCCACTAGAACTACGTTCCCCACCATTACTCACAACGAGAACTACAAAAGCACATCCTTCATCTTCTTCACAACTGCACGGCGGCTGTTTCCTCTTTCGGGACCGCATATATGAAATGCCATTAAGGGGATGCGGCTCCGTTCAAGGTCTTCTCATCCAGTGTGGCCTCTGTTAACACTCTGTCCTTCATCTTTCGCGTTAACCGCAATCCAACCCCTTTTAAAAACACACCCTGCATACCGGTCCATCATCTCAAACGTCTTGTGGACATTAACCGACCAGCCTCCGCACAGAACCCCTTGCTAATGTGTGAAAGTATAAGCGAGCTACCAACGCATATTGTTCAACTGGAACAACATGGAAAATCAAGTCAGACAAATATCTTTAGCTATGGTATGTGTGTTGTCAGTGTGAGATGAGGATGATGTGTAAGGGTGTGTCAACTAGAGTGAGATGAAAGAGGTGAGACAGCCAGGGAGAAGACGACTCGCACAGTGCAGCTGGAAGAAGAAGAAAAAAAAAACACACACACAAAACACAAAAGGAGAAAATTCCAAAGGTTATGAACACAGCCATCAACTCTCCCTCCTTAGCACGGCTTCTCTCCCCTCCCCCGCCATCTATTCATCCAATCCAAGAATGTAAACAGTTACTACGCTGTACAACCAGCATTGTAACAGCCAATCTCTTCTTTCTCTTTCTCTCTATAACCTTTTGATAGTTTCTCTTTGTTGCCTGTTGTCTATCTCTCTCTCTCTCTCTCTAATAAAGATTCTGTCATGTATCCACCACTCTCTAATACAGCTAAGGCCAAAATTCCCCAGGCACAGTGGTGTGGATGGAGTTGCTTCATTCTAAGGTTTACAAGGTTGCATTGCCCTCTCCTTCTCTCTCTCTCTCTCTCTCTCTCTCTCTCCCCTTCTCTCAATAATTGGCTCTGGTTGGGTGATTAATCGTAGACACAGCAGACGTTTCTCTCCACAAACATAGAGAGACCACGCTCCCTCTGGAAATCATGTTCTCTTTGGCAAGATCACAGACCAGTGGCTTTCATGGCTGCTACGCGCAGTTAAGAGTCCGCTCTCTCTTTGCCTTTTAGAGACTGCTTTTTTTTTCTCTCTCTCTCTCTCTGGATCTCGAGTGAATACAGCACCACAGCTTTTCTCCTCAGGACCCACCAACTTCACTCTAATTTGACTTCTCGCCAACAGACGGCTCAGGATATTTCAAGCCTCTCGGAGCTGCTAAGAATAAACCAGGCGCGATAAATGATTAACAGTTTAAATTCAGGTGCCTGACTAAAGCCGCCAAAAATTACCCTGGCTTTGATCACATCTTTCCAATGTTTAATCAGATGTGCTCAACATCTCCACCCCGACCCCCCCCCCCATGTCTGCTGTCATATAAAACAAGCAAACAGTAATGGAAAGACTTGACAAAAACAGGCCCATAAAGAATTGAATTAAGGGGTTAAGATTAGACGCCATCTTACTCCCTGTCTTTTTTTTTGTTGTTGTTCTTTTTTTCACATGTGAGTCGACTCTGTTGGTCGTTGGTAAATAGTTAACCACTGATTAGCTCACTTATCACTCCGCTTTAGGGATTTTACTTCTGTGTGCACTCTGAGCAAACACTGCTGTCTAACCAAACTCCTCTTGCTCTCTCTCTCTCTCTCTCTCTTTCCATATACTGGAGCTAAAATCGACCCTGAGAGGTTGTTTGTGTTCTCTTCCATTCACACAGTGGGCTTTGGCACTTCACTGTGCAGCATATTCCAATGAAGAGGAAAAACAAAGGGCTACAAAAGAGGCTAGTCAGTGTATAACAAAAGGCTAGTCACTGATGCCACTTTGGAAAACATTGACAGACAAAGCCCACTTTTTAAAAGGCCTTGAATTGTCCCTAAATCTAAAAATCTGATAACTTTGTGTATATGTATGTGTGTGTGTGTGTGTGTGTGTGCTTGTGGGTGTGTGGCTGCGTGAGTGCACGCTTTCACGCGCTTTCGAGTGTACATTGCCGTAGATGTGTAAACATATGTGTCACAAACTTTCAGATACGTCATTTGCTTTTCGTATCTGTCCTTGTTTGACACTGCTGAAAATGTTGTGCGTTCTGAGGTTGGGCGATCACCAGAGAACTGTCCGTAGTGTTTTGTGCAGGCAGACAGGGGCAGTGGGTCTGAACTGAGCGGGAGCCCACTGTGCTGTGTTGAGTCAGATGGCCAAGGAAATGTGTTAGTGACAGAACTGGTGTGGGGGACGCGCAGATGGGCAGAGGGCCGATCTGAATCTACACTCTGAGTCAGTCACACACACACACACACACACACACACACACACACACGGTCTTACACATGCATACACATACACACACAGACACACACAAACACAGACACCACACACACTCGCTCACACACACTCACACTCACACTCTCTCTCTCTCACACACACACACACACACACACATACCACACACACACAGCCATGCATGCAGTCTTCCAAAAAATCGAGCTGTCAGTGTAAACCAACCGAACACATACACAGACGGATGTACAACACAGAGAAACCCCTCTTGAGGGAAATCTCTGGAGTGAGGAAGATGAAATTTGGGCCTGAGCTTGTCTTTTACGAGAACGCTGCATGTCTGCTGTCTGTGTATGTCATGACAGTGAGTGGGCGTGTTGGTGGTTGTATGTTAGGAGCAAGACTGCGCGTGCATGTCAGCAGATTAAGAGAGACTATCTGAGAGTCTAAGTTTGTGTGATGGGAACAAACAGAGCAGGTCGTGTGTGCGTGCGTGTTTGTGTGTGTGTGTGCGCGTACGTGTGAGTGTGTTTATGTGCGTGTGTGTGTGTGTGTGTGTGCGCGTGCGTGTGTGTGTGTGTTTGTGTGTGTGTGTGTGTGTGTGTTTATGTGTGTGTGTGTATGTGTGTGTGTGCGTTTATGTGCGTGTGTGTGTGTGTGTGTGTGCGTGTGTGTGTGTGTTTGTGTGTGTGTTTATGTGTGTGTGTGTGTGTGTGTATGCATGTGCGTGCGCATGATATTACCTGAGTGCGTGGCCTGTTTTCCCCCTGTGCAGATGAATAATGACAGCCAGGGGAAAGAGTGCCACTCCTCATTTGCAGCCTGACTGCAGATTCAGCCTCTCACTTCCCAATGCATTTATGGTAAAGGCAGGGCCTACTGTTTATATTTACATAAGGTTAGCACAGGCCAAACCATTCCTGTGCCACTACGCAGCGAATGAGAATGTGTGTGTGTGTGTGTGTGTGTGTGTGTGTGAGAGAGAGAGAGAGAGAGAGAGAGAGAAATATGGGTTTCAGTAAGTCCTCAAACGCACCTCAAACACACATCAAACACACTACAAAACCCAAAAATCCACACACAGACACTCACTTTTACACACACACATTAATTACAATAAACACACACAGACACACAGGCACACAGACACACATGTACACACACACACACAACATCCCACAGGTATGTATTCTCAGATATCACAGTGCAAGGGATTCATACACTTCAGTCTGTTGATACAAAAAGGGGCAGACTCTCACCAGTTAATACACACACACACACACACACACAGATTTCTGAAAATAATAACAGTGCGTATTATATGTAGACACTCATCATAGCTGTGGCTGTAGATGCTTTTCATTTCTCAGACCTTGGTCCCTCATCTGATGTGTGTTTCTGTGTGTTAGGTATGAGTCACTCCATAATTGCTGCAGGCCATACAAGAGTTTCCTATTTCTCCGCCTTTTACACATATGCTCTGTTGAACATGTTTTTACATATACTTTGCATATCAACTTGATACAGCACAAACACAATTTTAAATCACTTCATTATCTGTTAGCGCTGCTAAATTATAGTTTCTACACCAGTGCACCAAACCTTAAAATGCTAAAACATTCCTATGATGCACTGGAGTTGATATGGACCTACATTGGCCACTCATTGCATTTAAGTCACATCATGGCTGCCACAAACCACTCTCGGAAATTTCCAGAATGTCACTGTGACTTTCCCTTACTGTTGAGTTGCAAATGGGTGCTGAGGAGGAAGAGTGAAAAGTCATGTATACCATCATATATGTGTTTAAACACAGACATACGGAGGAGAAACACGTAGAAACGCACAGACGGATGGGCGGCTGTGAGACATAAACAGGGGAAAAAAAAAAAAGCCATCACTCACGACAATACTGTACAGCAACAATAGGCTCTGTGAACACAGGCGTGGACCCCACCTAACCACACCTACTCCACCTCAAATCTCTTTAGTGGTGTGTGAGCTACATCCCTCTCTCACATAAGTCTCACAAAGAAAGGCACACATCCATCACACAGTGCAGAACAACAGCAAGTCCTGGTGCATTGTACTCTCTTGCCTAAGTGGTTCCTGCCGTTGTGTCGTGAGAGGGGGCAGAGGAGAGTGGCGGTGCGGAGGGTTTGGGGAGGGGTGTAGAGGGAGGGGGATGGAGGGAAGGGGTGGGGGGGGGGGGGGGTACCGTGAAGATAGCTTTTCTAGGTTAGGCTAAGCTAGGATAGACTAAGCCAGGCAGAGCAAGAAGCAGTGGGTTAGTACCTGCCAGAGTACGGGACCAGGCTTTGACACAGAGCAGGTGGGGCGGGGCCGCAGCCCGCCTCCCCTGGCCCCCCGCTGCACAGGTGGGGGGAGGGAGGGCTGGTATCCCCATGAGGTTTGTGGATGACACTGTAAATGGGCTCGGGCCTGGTGGAGGTACAGAAATCAGACAGTGAACAGGGCTGACTCAGACGCACATTTAGACACACACACACACACACACGCACGCACGCACGCACGCACGCACGCACGCACGCACTGAGAGAACAGGTTGACGGACACAGAGACAACACAAGGGGACACACACATACAAAATACAAAACGAAAAACACACATGCACACACAGACAGAGAGACAAAGACACTCATGCGTGACAGAAGGAAAATGCACTTGTGGGTTGTTGTTTTGTTTTTTTGGGTTTTTTTGCTATTGTTGTTGTTAAACGCAGTGGTCACAGGGTTGTTGATCCTTGGGTGTGTTAGCAGGTGAGGGCAGATCCAGCTTCAGTGTGAGGCTGACTCAAAGTCTCTGGGTTAGTCCAGGCTTTGTTTTGTAGTGAGAGAAAGAGAGATCTCATGTCCAGTGAACAGTGGCAAATTAAAAAAAAAAAAAAAAGAAAAAAAAAAGAAAAAAAAGCATGTGGCTTGGAACTTGTTTTTCCTGAATGACATATGACCCTTGACAGAATCCCCTATTTTCCACACACCCCTTGGGTATTTTGCTACGTTCAAATGGAGACTTGCAGAGACTTTGTCAACCGTGTCCACTCTGCTCTCCTGAAGGAGAACCGTGTCCACAAACAAACCACTACACGAGAGCACAACACAGGAGATTTCAAAGCCCACGTCCTCCTACGCCTACCCAAAAAAAGCCTCTGTTCCGTCTCTTCTATTCTATCTTTGTCTATTTACATCATAACACTAAAAGGGCATGAATACTCAAATTCAACTATCACCAAATAAGAGAACCCGAAAAAGATGAAGGATAGAAGAATGATTCGCAAAAAAAAAATAATGCATAAATAAAATGCTTATTGGGTGAAACACATGCAAGTTTTTCTTTTCTCTTCTTCTTTTGTTTTTTGATAGTGTGCACAGGGACATTCCAGTTGTGATGTGTACAGATCCAGGCTGTATGACGTAGGCATGCCTGTTGTTGGATACTGACCTGGTGAAGTCATCCTCCCCCAGCATGTGACGCGGGACTGGGGAGTACCTGGAGGGCGTGACCTGGGGCGGCTGGTAGACGGGTTTGGGCTCCATGGCGCCCATGTAAGCCATGCTGGAGTTGTGACCGACATGGTTGTCCACCATGGTGGGGAAGGCTGGAGGGAGGGCGAGACCAGTAGAGGGAAAAGAAGCATGATTACTACAAGTCACCTCATAGGACCACAGCGAAAACTCAGTTTAACCTAAAGGCCTCTGGCAATGGGCACATCACTTCAGAGAGGACACCATGAGCTGAAACAGGTTTTTCCACAAGTCCAGCAGGTTAGAATGGTGACTAGTCAGCCCTTAGAAAGAACTTAAATGTTCATTCAAACACTACAGTCTTCTAGCGTTGAGGCAAACTACTAATTCCGTTCTATCTCAGTGTCCTCTCTGTTTAAGAGCCTATGGCCATCCTGCTGAAACGTGACCAAGCCATTCTGATTTTACACATTGTAATGATACAGCTGTGGAATGGGTGTGTAAGAAGTGAACCCACAAATGCTGCTCTGCATAGCGGTGTCTTTGTGTGTTAGTTTTTTACCCGTATATGTGTGTGTGTGTGTGTGTGTGTGAGTCCCACTTTGAGTGTGTATTTAGCGGAGGCTCTGGGCATGACTGCTTACACACGTGCGTACATGCAGTTGGAATGTGAGAAAGCCTCCACACTTGGTGGGAGAGGGAACTGTGCAGTCCATGGAGAAGCTCAGTGGGCAGCAGGTTTCAGTGTGGGAGTCTGAGAACAGGCTCTGTGTGTATGCCCACTGTTTCAGCTCCGCACTGTTACAACACTCTACGCCAGGCTACAGCACAACACTCTACACAACAGTCTGCAGTATAGCACCCTACACAACAGGTTACAGTTTAACACTCTACACAACAGGTTACAGTATAGCACCCTACACAACAGGCTACAGTATAGCACCCTACACAACAGGTTACAGTATAGCACCCTACACAACAGGTTACAGTTTAACACTCTACACAACAGGCTACAGTATAGCACCCTACACAACAGGTTACAGTATAGCACCCTACACAACAGGTTACAGTTTAACACTCTACACAACAGGTTACAGTATAGCACCCTACACAACAGTCTACAGTAGAGCACCCTACACAACAGGCTACAGTATAGCACCCTACACAACAGGTTACAGTTTAACACTCTACACAACAGTCTGCAGTATAGCACCCTACACAACAGGTTACAGTTTAACACTCTACACAACAGGTTACAGTATAGCACCCTACACAACAGGCTACAGTATAGCACCCTACACAACAGGCTACAGTATAGCACCCTACACAACAGGTTACAGTTTAACACTCTACACAACAGGTTACAGTATAGCACCCTACACAACAGGTTACAGTTTAACACTCTACACAACAGGCTACAGCACAACACTCTACACAACAGGTTTCAGTTTAACACTCTACACAACAGTCTACAGTATAGCACCCTACACAACAGGCTACAGTTTAACACTCTACACAACAGGTTACAGTATAGCACCCTACACAACAGGTTACAGTATAGCACCCTACACAACAGGCTACAGTATAGCACCCTACACAACAGGCTACAGTATAGCACCCTACACAACAGGTTTCAGTTTAACACTCTACACAACAGTCTACAGTTTAACACTCTACACAACAGGCTACAGTATAGCACCCTACACAACAGGTTTCAGTTTAACACTCTACACAACAGGCTACAGCACAACACCCTACACAACAGGTTTCAGTTTAACACTCGACACAACAGTCTACAGTATAGCACCCTACACAACAGGTAACAGTTTAACACTCTACACAACAGGTTTCAGTTTAACACTCTACACAACAGGCTACAGCACAACACTCTACACAACAGGTTTCAGTTTAACACTCGACACAACAGTCTACAGCATAGCACCCTACACAACAGGTTACAGTTTAACACTCTACACAACAGGTTACAGTATAGCACCCTACACAACAGGTAACAGTTTAACACTCTACACAACAGGTTACAGTTTAACACTCTACATAACCGGCTACAGTTTAACACTCTACATAACAGGCTACAGTGCAACACTCTACACCAATTGTTCATCACTTAATATTACAGAGAAGTGTTTTCACTCCAGACCTGGGGGCCCAAAACCCACTGTATTTTCACTTTGGCCATGGATTAACACACTTGATTCAATTTCTATCACCGGTCACCGAGTCCTTGGCCTCTTAGACTTGGTGCTCTGGTGCTTAGCACTAACTGATATATGCAGTGAAGTGGGTGCCCAGGACTGGGACTGAGAAACACAGAGTATTCTAGAGTATTTTGTGAGTATTTTGCACTAACCAGTAGAAAGAAATACCAATAAAATTCTTTGTTTTTTTTTTTTTTTAAACAATGTTGTAACAATATAAAATATGAAAGGGGTGAACACTTATTATAGCCACCGTATTTCATATCAGTCTAGTTTCTGAGTGATTATAATTTGCCAATGTAAACACAGTGCTGCGTATTCTGTTTCTTGTGCTTTTAAGAGACCTGAAAGAGCATTGTGGGTATTCTCTGTGGTACATTACGGGACAGAGTAAGAGAAGCGGCAGTTAAGGCATTAACGAAATCAGCAGAAGGAGGTACGTACTGCTGGAATAATCCGGAGGCGCGTACATGTCATTGAGGTGTACGGGTCCTGGTTTGGCGACCTTGAGGTAGACCATGTCCGAGGTGTTCTTCAGCGCGGCCACCGCCTCCTCGTGACGCACGTCCTGCAGGATGATGTTGTTCACCTGGATGGAGGGGTCAAAAACAACAAAGGTGTCACGCCACGGCCGTCGTGGAAACCAGACGACGTCCGTGCGACCGTGCGTGTGACAGGACGGGAAGGAAGGAAGCTCGAAAGAAAAAGAACTGAAGACTCCCCCAGCGTTGGGTGGGGTTTCCACTTTACTTACTCTCCTATCCGGTCTCTGCAAAACCAGTAATCACAAAGGCCAAAAGGGGAGCGTATTGTCTATAGATTATTAAGAAAAATTTTGTTTACTATATTAGCCTCAGGTTAAAAGTCCGTGAGCCAATGGTATACCGGGAGAAATCTGAAATTTTAGTTTGTCAAAATTTCAGTGGGTTAAATTGAGATTTATCCTCGAACTGTTATGAGATGTAGACATGTTGATTGATTTGAAGTTTTGGGGTACTGATGTGAAAGATGTTTTGTTTCTACTAGCAGCTGGGATGTTATGCGTGTCCTCTCGGAAGGCGGCTTTGATTGATAACATATCCTTTCCCATGACAGCCCTGAACGAGTCACATCCCCATTAACTGTGCCGTCACTCATCCACCAGGCAGGTGGCTCTGCACGGCTACGCCAATCAGCCGCGCTCAGCGTCTGAACTGGTGCAGCGACTCCTTATCCATCACGCAGAGCGCTATAAACCATTACACATGAGCATATTTCTGCTTCAAACGAGAATGCATGCAATTCTGTGTTTGTGTATTTAGTGTCTAGAAAGGTCTGTACTGACAGTTAACTGCGGTATCAGTGAAGAATCTCTGTGATCAAGACGACTATGAGAAAGCCTCTGTGTAAGGTGGACTTTATTGTACTAGACTATATTGTACTATTCTGTACTAGGCTGTAGATGTATAAGAGTTAATGAGGCTGTGACTGGTGAGCTAAATCACAGACAGCTCTTACGGCCAGCAGGCGGTCTCCTGTCTGCAGCCGTCCGTCTTTCTGCGCGGCACCTCCCTCAATGATCTTTGTGATGTAGATGCTGTTGTCCCCAGGAATGTGCTGGTTGCCAATACCTCCAGCAATGCTAAAGCCAAGGCCTACAGTATGGACAGAGGAGAAAAGGTAGACAAAAGGAGAGAAATAGCAGAATATAAAATATCATCCAAGCAATCAGCCACAGACAAGCAATATAAACATCCCAAAAAAAGTATTTTTATATATATATATATATATATATACGTGTGTGTGTGTCTGTGTGTGTGTGTGTAATGCGTACTGATACAGGTGCGAACATATGAGAGTACATATCTCTGATCAAACACATAGATAGACAGACAGATAGATAGATAGATAGATAGATAGCTCTGTGTGTGTGTGTGTGTGTGTGTGTGTGTGTGTGTGATCTGACCTTTAGGGCCTTTCAGTAGGTTGACCTCTATGATGGTCTCTGGAGGAGCTTGTCTCCTGCGCACTAGCAGCCTGACCACGGGCCCAGCCTCTTTCAGAGCCTCCACCGCCCTGCTGTGAACCACCTCTGACACGTCCACGTCATTCACCCGCAACACACAGTCATTCACCCTGAGAGAGCCAGAGAGAGATAGACACACACTCAGTACAGGACCACTTACATACCACCATCTCAACTAATGCGCTGTCCATGTCAACCACAGGAACATGTAAAACAGCCAATTCCAGCACTGTTTTAGAAAAAGGGAAATCAGGAGCACATAAGACCCTACATTGCCAAAACTAATTTGATAGTGAGGGACACCAATGGTCGTAAGACAGACACATGCTCCATTTGGTACATTCTCAGTATTATGATTGCAGTTTTGCTGTCTAAACAGGAACTAAAACACAACATCTCCATAACGTTCTATCTGCTGATGGTAACTGTTGGGGTGTCGGGGTGCCGTACGGAAACGCTCACCCTAGCCGGCCGTCCATCGCGGCCGCCCCTCCTGGGATGATCTTCGTGATAAAGATTCCTGGGTCGTCAGGGATGTGTGGATTGTCGATCCCTCCGGCGATACTGAAGCCCAGGCCGGAGTTACCCTGTCAAATAAAAGGCGGGGATAAAAGTTCAAGCCCACAGATATGCAACCGCTCACACAGAAGACCTCTGGGGGTGAGGAATCTGAAACCCTAACAGCGATGGTAGGATACAACGCGAATGCTACACCCTTCAGTAAATGATTTCTGAATGTTATGGATATACACTGTTCTTTAGTGATGATGGATGTCAAAGCCTGCTCCCTGTGAAGGATAACATCTTTGCAGGGGGTCTTCACTAGCATCAAAGCACTGTTATCTGTGTGGAATCTGAAGCATGTATGCGTTGCTTTAGGGTTGGACGGACCAAAATAACACCACTGTGAAAGGATTTGTGTCAGAAGTCTGGACAAAAAGTCTGCGTCTGCTTCACTTCTGCTCCTTCTTTCTCCCACTTTCCCCCTCTCCCTCTCTATCCGTCTACCTCTCTATCAATCTATCAACCCATCTATCTATCTATCTATCTATCTATCTATCTATCTATCTATCTATCTATCTATCTATCTATCTATCTATCTATCTGTCTGTCCCTAATCCCTCGTTTCTGTTTCTCTCTCTCTCTAGCTGTCTCCATCTCTATCAATCTATCAACCCTTCAACCCATCAATCTATCTATCTATCTGTCTATCTATCTATCTACCTATCTATGTATCTATCTTTTCTGTCCCTAATCCCTCGTTTCTCACTCCCCTTTTTTGTTTTTGTCACAGCGTTGTAGATCCAGATAGAGGTTGGTCTGCCTGACAGGGAAGAGTGCAGAACCTCCCCCCCCCCCCCCCCCCCCCCCCCAAAACAAGACAGCTGAGAAAAGACCTCACTTTATTATTTTCTATAATTAATGAGCATCGGTCGCAGCAAATTAGGACACAGGGAGGCTGAGGCGTCCCAACATGCAGTTCCACAGCCAGAGCCAAGTGCATTGGGTCCCACCACCAAATGTTACACACCCACAGACCTTTTAAAGTGAGATTTTTACATAGTTTATTTAGGCCTCTGCATGCAGAAATGCCACTTAGCGCCGGAGCAGCCCTGCAATTATCTTGAAAGGCCCGAGACACATCTGTATACGTGGGAGGACGGAAGCCGAGAGAGCGCCGCAAAGTCCTGACCCCTTTCTTACAAAGTTTTGCTTTACGGACATCATTCACAATGATTAACACTACATGACTTTGCATTACCCAAACTAAGTGAACACAGAGAGTCCAGGAAACTCTTCAAAACTCTTCATAATCTTGGGTCGTCGTGTTTAACACTGCATTCTCTGGGTGTGTGTGTGTGTGTGTGTGTGCCTGGGTCGTTCGGGGAACTACGGCATGGTTACTTGAAAGACTCGCGGCGGTAAAGGCCATTGATCTTTGTGCGTGGCTAATCAAAATGCCATTTTGTCATAATGTTTAGATTCAAGTCTTGAGAAAAAAAAGAAGCACCCCTTACTGCCATCTAGTGGTTGAAAATGTATAGGTAAAAGATTAGGGTGGATATGTCCAAAAAAATGAGGCAATTTAGTAATGACTTTATGTCAGTGTATGTACACTTACCCTCTCCAAAATGATTTCTTCATATTTATACATGCCGTCACTTCCATTGACCTATAACAGATACAAAACAGATTGATAAAGCATGCGATTCTTTTTCATCACTGATTTAAAGGCTTTGTGTATGCTCTCTTCTAATTAAAAATACACAGAAACAGAAATAAAATACACATACATATGTCATTTTCAAACCGAGGAGAAACAATAATAACTAAGCTAACAATAAACTAAATCCATGCAACATGTAGTTATAAAAATAACCACAGTAAGCAGATTACACCTTACAAAATGCAGAGTTTAAGTCTAATCTCCTATTTCTAAAGCATAATTCCACATATGCTTCAGTGTTTTATTATGGGTACTAAGAACATTCTTCTACACAGGTCAAACATCGTTTTAGCCTGTCCATATTTTTTAACATAGTAATCTCATACAGGGCTGGGTAGCGGGCAGGGCAGAGTGAGGCGATGGGGAATGACTCCACGTGGTAGGCAAGCACCATTTAAGGTGATGAGAGCGTGAAGCGCACTGGGAGAGACAACAGATACTTACATAAGGACCTGCATCCAGCGAATCTGCATTCACAATGATGGGGGGAGGGTTTGCCTGCAAGATGAAGAGATACACATTACCTTGGTAAGACCGATCACTCACACCCTCTCACTCTCTCTCTCTCTCTCTCCAGCACACACACACACATACACACACGCAAACACTGTCTCACTCTCTCTCTTTCTCTCTCTCTCTCCCTCTCTTTCTCTGTCTCTGTTGGACGCACATGAATGCATGTCTTAGGAACAGCCTGTCCGTCTCAGAGGAAAACGCTACATCATCTCTATGGTGTGAATCTTCGGAGCGAGGACTGGGAACACAACCGGAGGTGTTGCAACATACAGACGTGTTGTTGGTCTTCCATTAAAACAAACCGCGTGTACGGCCAACAGGGGATAGGAGCTGTGGCTACTCCCCTCTGGCTACAACAAGATTTCATTATTCCATAACCCTCCCTTCGCCTCCTCATGGTTACAACACCAAGAGGCAGGAGCATGAAACATCATAAGGCCAAGATACATCAACGTCCGCCATATATCCATAAAAAACTATTAGGATTCCAAACGAACCCCCCGTTCGCGAGGATAGCATGTGAAACGGACTTATCTATTTTGGGAAATCCATTAGTGAATGAAAGAGTGAAATGTGACGGGCTTTTGTTGTCTGACTAAGCATTTTGAAGCCATCGCGTGTCTATCCTCTGTCTCTCCGTTTGACTTGAGGGTGTCTGCTGCCTTTAATGTGCCCTTTCTTAGCATGCAGGGAGGATACATCATAAGAGTCATAGATCGGGGGGGGACCGTCCCCCCGAAAAAAAACTCACGACTCTGTTCGTGTCAGAGTCCAAAAGCTCTGAAAAGACCACGGGGTAGGAGAGGAAGCGGGTTAGGTCCCAGTGGGCAGACAAGACTTTAATGGTCTTTCACATGCGGACCTGGATGTGTTTCTGCCTATTGATCTGACTAATCACTGATGACGTGATGCTGACTGGGCAGCAGAGGGACGAGCAGAAAGAAGCTCAACCCCCCCCCCCCCCAAGCACCACACCCCCACCCCCCCTTTGACTCCCCACCACCCACCCCTCCTCAACTCCCCACCACCACCCGCCCCCCCCCCCCCCCCCCCCCCCGAATGCCCTTCCACAGCTCCTCATCAAACAGCCAGGACACAGGGGAACCATTTTCATTGATCCTCATCTCTTCAGACCTCTTCCAATCAGAACACACAGACTCTTTCTCTCTCACACACACACACACACACACACACACACACACATAAACGACTGATACTGTGCAATGATGTGTGGTTCAAAATCCTTGTCATCTTAATTTTTTTTTAGCTGATTTTATTAACAACGCTTCATTTGAGGTTATACTGTGAGCACTGACACAATGCAGCATCTAATTCAAAACCCTTGTGTGAAATTAACACCACGGCAGTTACACAAAGACACCCATTCTGGCTGCTGCATCTGGGGATAAGATGCAGCATTAGACCAGAGGAAGAAAAAAAAGAGAGAGAGAGAGAGAGAGAGAGAGAGAGAGAGGGGAAAGAAAAAAAATCATCATCTTTTAGATTCTCTGCAGTTGTCACTGCAGCTGTGTCTGATTGCTTTATGCTTAAAGCCTCTGAATTATTTCTCAGCACAGTAAAGACCTGAAAAGACCATTTTGAGGCAAAGTGGTACATTCTGAAAGCTTTCTTTCTGCACCCTCTCTCTCTCTCTCTCTCTCAGCCTCCATTTTCACCTTCTGGCACCCCCACTTCCTGACAGGCCTTCACAAGTACATCAGACGCCCAGGTGAGATTCAACGCAGCCGCACTCTTCCCGTCCATTCTTATAGCTTTCCCTTCAGCGAGGAGCTCAAACCTTCACCTCACATCCGCAAGCACTTCACAACGGCACACCAAAGCGGGTTTTATAAGTCTTTCGTTAAGCTTAGATCAATAACTAGCAGCCACACACACACACACACACACACACACACACACAGTCTGAATAGAGGAGTGATGATCTTAGCCGTCAGGGCCCCGCTGAGTGTAAAAACTGCTCTCGATGGAGATTTTTTGGGTTTGATTTCCTGGTTTACATTTGTTATTTACATCTGTCTTGTCGCTTGCTTTGTGCAAACCTTTGTCAGTGCGCAAACCAGTGTTACCAGAACAAAATTCGCATCTTTAATTTTCACTCCAAGTCTTTCTCTTCATTAGTCGTCCTACTGTCACCGTGGTTCTCTCGGCTCTAACTTTGCTCTTCTGAACTTCTGAAAAATTGTTCAACTATTTGCCACAAACTCGCAGAGGATGGTATCCTGACACAGTCATACCTCAAAATGATGCATCCAGTAGTTCACCACATCTGATCCAAACAGACTGACATAGGAATCTAAGATAAGACCTGGTGTGACAGCAGAGTATTCAAAGTGTAGGCTCAGTAAACAAACTGAGGACAAAATGTTCCACCAGCATCAGTGTGTCACTAATGATAAAAAATGCCCCCCCCCCCCCCCAAAAAAGTAAGAAATACAAAGAAAAAAAAAATGGAAACTTCCTCTATTCATATTTGTAAAAATATGAAACTACCAAATTTTATTTTTTTGTGTTTGTCAAAAGAAAAAAAAAAAGTGCTTTATGACAAGTAAGGTGCATCTTCTCGTACACGGACAGTGGTGAGCAGAAATCCGCTTCTGTAACGTGTCTGTACTCTGTGTGAGAACACATTGGCCTAACAAACATATGCTTGCAAAGCTGCAAATTGGCTCATTTCAACAGCATTGTGGTAATGGCAGACACAACATTAGGAAATGGGTGCTCCCTTTCTCGCCCCCTCCTCCTTACAAGAAATTCTGAACAGTGCATTCAGTTTCTTCACTGTCCTGAAGAAGAGTATTACTGCAAAAGGTGACGTAAACAGACAGAGACGTGTGTGTATATGCACAACCTGCTGTAAGGTACTGTGAAATGACCAGTCTGCTAATTACGTGCAAAAATATGTTGCCATAATTACACACAACAGACCACCTACAGTCTGTGTAAAAATCCTCTGTTACAGCCACCATCGTAGTCTGGGATTGCGTGGAAATAATCCCCCTACATCTCTTTTGCCACACAACACAAGCAAAAAAAAACAAGATGCAAGAAGGAGGATAATCTCAGTGTCAGTAATCCTTGGTGTCTTTTTTTGTGTTTTTGTTTTTTTGTCTTTGCACAGGCTGGTGAAGAGAAGAGAAAGAGCGGATGGAGAGAGGGAGGGAGGGAGGGAGGGAGGGATGGAGAGAAATGAGCAGTCCAGATGATGCTGAGACACATCGCCCTGTGTGTGTGTGTCATCGATATGTGACCCAGAGATGCCATGTCCTGAGTAGAGGCTTACACTGTCTGAACCACAGCACACGTCACAAACCAACACAAACTCTCTATCCCAGATTAAAACGAGAGGGAGATGAGGCAGGGTGGTGGTTGGCGGCGGGGGGGGCTTGGTAGGGATGGCCAGTGATAGGGCTGAAAGGTCAAGGGGGAAACGGGACTACAGTAAAAGGCTGGAGGGTGTCCAGATGTGGCAGAAGGAGAAGACTGAGGGGCATGGGTGGAATTAACCAAATCTGGATTAGATTATCATAAATCCCTTAATTTCCTTTTAATTCAAACACTAATCATTAGAGGCTGTTTTTTCTTCCAAGCCAGCTGTCGCTGTTCACTTCTCTCTCCAGCTGTAGTGCAGGACTCACACAGAGACCACAGAGACCACACACACACACACACACACACACACACACACACACACACGTGCGTGCACACACTGTCCATCTGCCCTAGTGCAGTGCTACACTGACCTCAGACACACTCTTATTCCAACTGAACTTTCCAGTCTCTCCTCCTATGTTCCATAACAAAAGCTAAACCACATCCTTTAACACAAACCAACCGGTCTCTTTCTTCTTCATTAACCTGTACACTGTACACAACGTCTCTAGTATGGACCCATCCGTCTATCTCCCGTTCGCCTTATCTGTCTCCATCTGTCATGAGCCAGAAGAGTCTATGAATAAATATGCTACCATGTACAGAATGTCAATATAGATCGGGTGGTTCATTTACTGTATGCTGTTGCACTAGCTCCTGTTTGCTCATTAAAGAAATGAATTTATATAAGCTCCCAGCACAAGTGCCTCCAACAAGCTCTACTAGTCGGACTTGGCTGCGATCCCTGGAGACCGCAATCCAACAAAGACTCCCACTGAACCTTGGCAAACGTTGGGGCAAAACACTTCATCCAAATTGTTAAATAATCAATGTGTTCCCATGGCGACGGCGGCTCTAGCCGCTGCATAGGCTGGAAACAGCGGTTAGATACCTCCCCCCTCACCACCATCCAACTACCACATAGTTCACCTTTCAGGACAGAGCAGCGGGAGGAGCTGGGGCACTGGCCCCTCCCACACATACCCAGTGAGGCTTATACGGTCTTCTAAAAAAGGTAGTCTGTATGTATCATGCTCAGGACCTGCCCATGCTCATCAACCTTCCCTGAGACTGCAGCACAAAGACCAGATGGGGGAGACTGTCAGTTATGTAGTTACTGAAGATTCAACCTTTCCACTGAACTCAGGTAAACAATATAGTCTGAATATACACTAATACAGATTACACACAATACACGGAATACGCACTCTCCTAGATCTGTTGATCACCTCAAGCCATAATAACAACAGGATTAGATTAGTAATGACAAAGGTATACAGTGAAGGAGGAATGATCAAAGATTTCATTTAGTTATTCTATTTATTTGTTATGGCTACCACAGAAATGTCCTGCAGCATTGTAAGTGGACATAATTACATGCTATTTTAAAATAACAAAATGCTCACATGATATGTAGCTCTTGTCCAGTGAACTGATGTAAAGCACAACTAATTAAAGCTCTGCAGTGTAATTCACTCTCCAGTCACAACACTTATAATGTCAGTGCGGTCTAAAGCCACATCACGCCTGCTATTCTCTGAGCTCTAGCTGTTTGGTTCATAACAATGAGATTTAAATGTTAATAAATCAAAGACGTATCAGAGTTGTGGTTTCTAGTTATATATTGCGGCTGAATCATGCATACAGTGACAATTCAGTGCACACATAAAGAGATGTTGAAAGGTTACGCATTAATCTAAGAGGAGCTAACAAATTACCGCTGCCCTAATCGAACATCTTTGCGTTGACCGTATTACATATGTGGGCTAACAAGAATAGCTCTGCATCCGACGCCGATGAGAAATACGGCCGCCTCTGCTTAGTGGGCCCCACATAATGGAGCCTGCTGTGTCAGATGATCTACTGTACACAAAAAGGATGATTCCCCCGTGTTTCCACTCATGCTGGTTGATATGGAGACTAGGTCTGCCGGAGGAGCGATCCAGTTGGTGCATGAGTAATTCACACAGTTTCAGAAGCTAACGCCCCTAAGCAGCACGGTCGGGGCGACGGCTTGGGTTTGAGGCGGTAGGGAGGCTTTATATGTATGTGTATGTGTATGTGTGTGTGTGTGTGTGTGTGTGTGTGTGTGTGTGTGTGTGTGTGTGTGTCGAGTAAAAAGCGAAAGCGTCGAAGCTACAAGTGCTTAGCTCATATCCCTCTCCCTTCATTTGGCCTCTCACATACTACGCTGCAATGTAATCAATAGTGGCTAAATTACCATTCACCCAACATCTCCTTCACGCTGAGGAGCGGGTGCAGCAGGGATAGGACTGAGAAAAAGGGAAAAGGAGAGAAGGCCAGATGAAGAAATGAAAGAAGGTTTGTTTGTATCCTAGACCCCTCTAAGTGCACGGCCGGTTACAAAACAGCCTGGCGTTGCATGACATTCACGTAGGCTTAATTTAAAAAAAAAAAAATTAAAAATTGGCTGCCTTGTTCGCTTCCGTTTTGTAGCTGGTTTACAAGAGACAGACGCAGCTGCTGTAGAGGTCATATTTGATGACCACACAAAAGTAAGAGCCGGAAAAAACTACAGAAGTCTAAGAGCAAGACAAAACACGTTAAGTTGTTTAAATTATTAGCTAATATGTACGTAGATATTCAGCAAGCGCATTACATTGACATGTATGATAATTCACAATCAAAGGTTTAGACGTAGTCATTATTAGCCTATCTGTACTGACAACAGTCTTTATGAAATGTTACTAAAGCTTGCCCTGGGTTAGGCTCATATTGAATCACAATAACTGTCTGTGTGACTGGTCTGACCTTCAGCTCACAGTAAAATATTACTGTACATTAACCTTAAACCTAACCTTAGCCCAACCTATTATAGCCACAAATCAGACCTGAACAATTTCATACGTCTATATGGATTTCTCGCTAGGGTTATACTTAATGTTTTTGGCTGTGGACACTTAAGATGTGTGAGTGCGTCTATTCAGAAAAGTGCTCATTTTTATACAAGCGTACAATTCACACATTCGGCATGTAGACTGTTCAGGGCTGGTTTTCTGCGCGCCTGGGTGTGCGTTATTAGCACAATCTGGGTTCATAAACCCTTTTGCTCCATGGTCTGATCAAAATGGTGTCATATTACTAGATATTTTGTAGCATTGCTAAGTCATCATTTCCGTTATTGGCTGCACATGATCCGTTATTCCTGAAACAGGACGCGCCGAGGTTTTTTTTTAGATTACAGACAGCAAAATTCAGCTGTATATTGTTAGAGGCCAAAGGAGAGGGAATGAAAAAGAGAGCCACAGATATGAAATATTACAATATAAAATGAAACGCTCAATATGGGCACTGTGAGTCCACTGGCTGCTGTCTGCCTTCTTACGGCTGGTTGCTACCCCTTGTTGCTAAGCTGTGTTCATTTCTGTACCAAATGCCAAGAACAGGGCACAGGGGTATTCAGTCTCCAAAAAATGCCTTTTCTTTTTTTTTTTTTTTTTTTTCTTTCGCCTTCTTTCCCACTGTCATCTTGTCGTTTTTGTGAGAGATATGAATTCAGTGTTTGTCCTTTTTTTTTATTATTATTATTATTATTTCAGAGATGAGGCTTTCTGTGTTTAATTTCCCCCCCCACACGCTTCTGACAGTGAGGCACTTGTGATGGATCGGCCTTGTTTTGGCAGACCTCGTCTTCATGCAGCGCGACCTTGGTGTCTGTTGCTTCTCTAGCCGTCACTCTCTGGCTACCGATGCTAGTTTCTATGGCGGGTTAGAAGAGACAGGCAGAATTCAGACATGGCTCGAATCTCCCCCGCCCACCCAACACCCCCCCCCCCCCCCCCACATGCATCCCGAGACGTGTAGTTAGATTGACAAGTGCATATGACAGAAGGACCTCTGACTCCTGACAGTGCGAGAGAACCTTTCTTGCTTCTCGTGCTTCCCTTTAGCCTCTTAGCTCCCCTTCAATTCCTCCACAAAGCCACACTCATGACTGGAAGCTCAGGTCTCCATCCCTCAATCTGGCACGCCCACACGGTTCCATTCACCACGTCAGCGTGCCCGCACTCACTTTGGCTGACAAAACGTGTAGGTGTTTGAAAGTAATGAATAATTACAGTAAGTAGGACAACAGCGACAATAACAGCACACACACACACACACACACACAAACGAGAACCGTGGCACTGCTTTTCTCTCTGCACAATTATGAATACATTCATGAGGATTCTTACCCATATGCTGGTGTATTTACTGCCAAAAGGCCATGGAAAAAAAAAAGGGCTTTTGTTTTAAACGTTTGTATTACTTAAGGAATTGCCAAAACAATCTGACTCCTGCGGAGGGGCCAGATTTTCAGACTTTTCGGCACACCTTAGAACCGAGAGGAACCGAGAGGAACCTCAGAACGCGAGCCCCAAAAACGCTCCTTTCCCCACAGAGATCAGAAGTAACCGTCATTATCACACACGCACAAAAAAAACGCTCTCTGATTTGAGCAGCTAACAAAAGAAGCCCACATCACCAAGTCCACATCAGAGTTAACGCCGTGCTATGAAGCATATTTCTTACTCCGCTAGCCAGTTGAGTGAACCTGTGCACGTAAGTGAAAACGCGCGATTCATTACACAGGAACACAGTTAACATTTACACAAATTGTGTCGTGGTGTGAACCAGTGCATTAGAACAGAAGTGGTCATATATTCATGATCAAATATAATTAAAGCCAGTCTTAAATATGTGAAATATTCACAGAATTACTATTTAATTAGAATCCTCTGATATCATTCAGACTTAGGTTACAGGGGTTTAGTTTTTGATTTAAAAGCTCATGTGACCCAAGGTAATTACATAAATGACTCTTGCGTATTACCCCATATTCTCTAAGGACAGTTTGACAAGAGAACAGTAGGTTGGTATTAATTTGTATTTTGAACTATTAAATAATAAGCAGCTTTATTTAATGTGCAGTGACAAGTCAAGGTTTCAGAGACATTCCGACCCTTTAAAAAAAAAAAAAAAAAGATCATTTATGTTAAAATATGATTAACCTAGAAATAACATAGTGTCCCTCTTGCCTTTGTAGCAGTTCTAAATTCTTAAAGTAACGGGCAGGGCTTTTTTTTTTTGTCTCCTGAGCAGAAGACACAATCTGGCATGGTGTCATGGTTAGCTTCATTTAATGATGTTCTATAATATGTGACTTATCACAGCATTAGGTGACCAGAAGCACGTGGTCAACGCTGCTAGAGATGATATTATTGAGTTCAGGGTTGCGTGGCTTTATGTTGCGTCACTCTCCTTTGGTCCAGGCGTTCCAGTCCCCTCCCCCGTCACAGACAGCTTCCTCACTGGCTTTGCAAAAAATATCCCAATGAGCATATGCAGTGCTCTTGGATTTGGCTGATTATATAATTGGAATTTTTAATGTGTCTCTGTGTGTGTGTGTGTGTGTGTGTGTGTGTGTGTGTGTGTGTGTGGTTATGGGGTATTAATCCACAGCACAGCCCATGTTGGTTTTTATAAGCTGGCTGATCAGGATCTGCAACTACTCCATCAGCCTATTCATGGCGCGGCGTAGCGTAGCCTCGCTGGGGTTACACAAGCTGTGTGGCTGGAGCACTGGACCTCTCTCTTTTCCCTTCATTCACACAATACAGGGTAAATGACTTAAACAGCAGCCAAGCCAAGCCAATGCTAACCCATGATAGGCCGTTCATTTTGTATCACTGCTCATTGTTTTAAAAGTAAATTCCATGAATATGGACATATATGACGATTCTCTGCCAGTCTAAGGAGCTTATGTAGGTTCTCGTACCATGTATAAGCGAGTTGAACGTGTGTGTGTAAGTGTGTGTATGTGTGTGTGTGTGAGACTGTGAATAAATGTGTGTGTATGGTATATAAAATGCTTAATAAAAGCCCATTGCCTGTCTAGCCGTCAACACTGCAGCCTCTTTGCATCAGCCTAAGCTGAGCTAATGTAGACTGCACCATGGAAACACACCGGTCTGTGTGTGTGTGCGTGTGTGTCTGTGTGTGTGTGTGCGTGTGAGATAGCTGTAAAGACACATGACAGCGCTTCACTTATACTCAACATCTCCATTTTGCAACAGTGTCATCAACACTGCCCAAACAGGTTTCAGCTGAATGTATTCCTCTCTGTTTTAGAGCCTATTTGGGGAAGTGGGCAGGGGGGGGGCTTCCTTCATGACTTAACAAAGCTTTAATGGGAGTCCTTTTCTTTCTGTTTCCCTCCGCCGCCACAATGTCACGAAGTCACGATGACTAATGTCACGTAATAAATCTTTTTTTTTTTTCTTTTTCTCCTTCTTCCAGATGCAGAATGAAACACAACACATAGCCCCACCACGGGCTTTTCTGTCTCAAGCACCCACAACCTTCTGCTGGCTTCTCATGAATTCTGTGCAGTTCAGTTTCATATGAACAAACAGTCCTGCTCTTTCTCAGCACTGAAGGACATAGCGAGGGCTCTAAAAAAAAACCCCATCATCATGCTAGAGGACAGATCATCCAATAATTTAAATGACGGACTTGAACAGGACTATGTATGAAACTGATTACCTGAGATAAATAAAGCTACACTTATCATATTAGTCACTGCGGCATCAGAAATAGAAAAGCTGTGGACAGACACAGGATATACTTCACAGAAAACAGACACTCAATCATCTCAAGCATGACGCTTTATACATGCATACATATATATATTTATATATACTGGATATACATATGTATAATATATGTGTGTGTGTGTGTGTGTGTATGTATATATATGTGCTTTGTCAACCCCTGTGGGTCTCGTGTGTCTGTAACACAGCAGAAGCATCCTAATTTACACCCTCTCCTTCCTTTAACTGATAAGAGTCTCACTTAAGCCAAAAGTGGAAAAGTGACAGAGTGGACAGTTATGATTTCCAGGTGGTGTCTCTGTATTCACGTATTAAGACTCGACCGCAGATTTTAAAGAAAGGAGATGCTTTGATCTGCTCTGTAATTTTTTTTTTCCCCTGGATGCCATCTACAGTGCTGTAGAGATCATTCTTTAAGAGAACGTTGACATAGCGTCGCCTTGGCTTCCCAGAAGCGCGACGTAGGCTTGAGTTGTGGACGGGCGACGATACAAGATTGTTTTGGAGAGTGAAAAATAACAACTGTAATCGTATTGCTGCGTTGCATTACAGCAAAGAAAAACTTTTTTTTTTTTTTTTATACATTAGGCCGAGCTTCTGTACTCATAAATCAACCTCAGCTTCTTCTCTGACATGTTCTTAATCTAAGTAATAAATGAACCAGAGCGCTGGGTGCCTCTGTACAAGCATAAAGACAATTACTCCCATACCCACTGTTATTAGAGTTTAAGTGGAGAGGGCAGGGCTGTGCCAACTCAAACACAGAGCCTCTGCCTACGACCCGTATAACACTTTGAAAAAGAGAAAGAAAAAGAAAAGAAAAGAAAGAAAACTTTGATAAGGAGGCATGGAAATCCAGCATGTAATCTCCCAGGCTTGGCTCTGCCCCCTCCTTGCTGTTGCCAGGGGCACGAGCATCTCACAGATGAGAGATCTACAGTTCGATTCTTATCTCTCAGGAGACGTAGGGCGAGCGAAACACGTCTGCACGTTGGGAAAGGGGGTGGGGGGTGGATATATGAATTGAAAATGTAAATTAGTCCATCACGCAAATTTCCAAGGGACCTATCAGAAAAGCGCGTGAAAAGCAATGCGAACCTCGGCAAGATGAATACACACGGCAGAATAAGGGGGTGTAGAGATGACTACCGCCGTCTGATTAAAAACATCCGCTATAATGCACTTTCGCTCCCATCACGTGGGGAATATATGCATTCACAAACGTTCAAACAAAAACTAGCTACCAGCATCAAAATTTAAAAGGCGACAAGCTCTAAGAAAAACAAAACAACAACACAACAACACAAACATGTATGAATGAACGAACGCTGACCGTGATGTGATTTTAGAGGAGGTTTAGGTCTCACTCCCACCCAACCCTTTCATTCTCTTTCTTCCCCTCCCTCTCTTTCTCTCCCTTCTTCCTTCTCTCCCTCCCTCCCGCACTGTCTGCCCTCGCTCTCTCTCTCTCTCTCTCTCTCTAGCGGTACCAGGGATATTTATCTCGGTGGCTGTGACAGCTTAACGGCAGTCATCTCAGTGAGTACACAGTATCCACAGGCCCATAATGACTGATAATGAACCCAAGGGCTTGCTGAGATCATCTGGGCCCTGTGTTACATCTGTGTCCACATCTCACTCCTGACAATGCTTTTGGATTAAGAAAACATCTTCTGAAACTCAAGCATTGTGAAAACTCGTACAGTGAAAACATCACCGCGGAGAGATCAAACGCATGAAACGCTACGTTAAGTCAGTTACAGGCAGCCCTGTAACACACAGCTATTGATGGCAAATACTGAAATATAACACAATGTCACGCTTGTGTACTGAATAAAGAAAACAATTGCTCCGATTCCACTGCTTTTATATCATCACTACACTATTATATCGTTATTCTTTAGAATATTTACAATAGGAAAAAGGACTCCCATGGCAGTAAAGTTCACATAAGAATTTTAATATCTTAAAATACTTTCCCATTAACCCTAGTGCGCAATTCCTAAATATTCTCAATTGAAAGAGCTACAAAAACCCTAATCGATTTTTTTAAGCGCATTAAACGTAAGAAAACGTATAGTGTGAAGAGGATCCTTTTATAACCTGTTTACAGAGACAGAGAAATTCTTTTCACACTTAAGCATTGTATTAATGCGATAAAATATGATTCTTTTCAAGAGCAGAATTTTGAACATGACAGAGAACTTGAGGCAGACGAGGGTGAGGACGAGGAGTGGGAGGAAGAAGACAATAAGGATGGGCGAAAAAAGGAAAAAAAAAACGAAAAAACACTAGACATAGTGAAAGCAGCCAGACCAAATGGCTAAAGGGCTGCTTGGATAATGCATTAGCTAGAGATGGCACTCAAAAGCATCTCCACATGGTAAAAATGCACTTCATTGCCAGTATTCTCCCCAAAGAAAGAGAAAAAAAAATCTCTCATCTAAGCAAGAAGAAAACATAATATCTATAGTCATGCTTTCCATTTCTAGGACGTCTCATTTTCTATAATGAAACAGACTTTGACTCACGAGTGCATTAACTTATATTTTGAACAGGTTTTTCCTTATCCTACATACACAATCATTTTCTATAAGTACTTAAATGAATGACAGGCTATAAGAGGTGGGAATCCTGCAGTAAAGAGAATCCGGAGTGTTCTAGATCTGCAGGTCCTTGTCTGCATCACTTTGCGTGTGTGTGTGTGTGTGTGTGTGTGTGTGTGTGCATACATCCACATTGGAAGTAAGAGCTGCAGTCTAAAATTATGAGCAGCAAAACCAAGCATAAGCATTGTTGAAAGCACCCACGGACTCCCAGTAAAACCGAGAGGAGTCAGAAGGCTTGGGGATAGGCCGCTCTTCAACGTTATCGATTGTGATGCATCCAGATTCCACAGTCAGGCGTAGGAGTTCCAATGCCGTTTGGCGTGGAAGAGAGAGAGAGCCGCTGTTTGACTACAACGGAACGGAGCAGAACAAAGGCCAACCCAGAGATGGTGACTGTACAAGTATCATAAAGAAAGAGTACAGAACAGCGTATGCTGGTTTTTGGGTTTTTTTTCGTTTTTTTTTTTTAACGTTGCTCAAGCCTTCCTCATCATTCTTAGGCCTCAGATCAGAGCAGCAGGGGGGTAGCTGTGCATGCCGTACATTGAAGTGAGCCTCATGCCAGGGCTCCTGGTGGCGATGCGTGCCCGCCTGTTTTCCCCGTACACGACACGGTGGACACGTCCAGAGCTGACTCAGAAAAGATGCCTGAACAGAGCAGCTTCACTTTCTAGGCCATTCGCTACTGTGATCAGCACAAATGTAAAACGAAACAAAGCAGGCAAGCAAACAAACAAACAGCCCCCCCCCCTCTCTCCCTCCCTCCCTCCCCCCAACCCCCTGTGCATGACAGAGGAAAGCAGAGCAGGGGGGAAAAGCTCCGACTGGGAGCATATGGCAGGCAGGTCTAGAATGACCACAGAGAGAACACACAAATATACACTCAAAAATTATGAATGCACAGAAATTACACGTAAAATATCTACGGATACCAAACCCACATAAACGCACTGACTCTGTAAAGACTCTCTCTCTCTCTCACACACCCTACCTTGACTCATAGACTATCATCATCGCTTAACAACTAAATGAAGTGCATTTGTCGTGTACAACGTTAATAAGATTTCACTTACAGTTACATGGCCGTGTTTCATAACAGGAGGAGCCAAACCATACCTCCGAGGGGAGATTAGCTCATGCTACATGTATTCAAAAATAGTCCCAAAATGGCAATAGAAGCTGCTTCACATAAATACACCCACCAAAAAATCTGACATGATAAAGACAGCAGAAGCTGAATTGTTTTTATCTTCTAAACCCTGTTCATGCCAGGAATACATGTTGATGCAATATGAGCCCAGATTTGTTTTTTGTTTTTTTAAAGTAACAAAAACAAAATGCCTATCAATACATATATCTGTATTTATATCTTTGTCTCAGCAACTACAATGGCATTCTGCCGTATGAAGCAGAAAAAAATTCAAAAAAGGAAAAAAAAAAAAAAGAAAAACATGAATAAAACATCATATTAAAATATAACCTCCATTTCCTCATGTTTATCTCGTTTATGGATTTACTATACTTATTATGAAAAGAGACTACACACAAAATAATCCCTAAAACAGATAAATAATGCCTAAAACAGATAGAATGTCTGATGCTGTCTACTAAGCCGAAACAATGTCGAGGTTTTCGGAGCTCTGTATTTCTGCTCCTGTGGCACCTCTGTGTGGATAAAGGCGAGAGAACAAAAGACTGAAACACTGAGCCAAAGCTCAAACAAGCAAAACCGTGGGAGGTGAGATCGCTCCTAATCAAGATTAAGACAAAGCAAAGCCCACGATGTGTGATCATACATACTCACCACCCCCCCCCCCCCCCCCCCCCCCCCCCCCCCCCCCCCAGTCCCACCCCGACTGAAAACACACACCAAAAAACTTTCCTCTGGATGACTGGCCTGCTGTCCCCGCTGACCTCATGGAACAGCCTGCTCTCTCTCTCTCTCTCTCTCTCTCTCTCTCTTTTTTCTCAGGAACAGAAGCCCTTGCCTGGGCTAAAGGTGTATAAAAGCCATTTTCTGTAAAAGTGTGTATAAATATTGCAGTGTACCTTAGCCCCCTGTTTCATAGTGCACTCCCCCCCCCTTCCTTCCTTCAGATTTTTTTATGGGTCTGTACATTTTATTTTCAGGAACAGAAGAGAGTGAGAGAAGTACTCTGTCTCTGTGTGTGTGTGTGTGTGTGTGTGTGTATGTGAAAGGCAGAGAGAGAGAGAGAGAGGAAGAGAGAGTGCTCTAAGAGGCCTATACCCAAATATATATACATGTAGTTGGCTGGAATGATAAAAAGGTCTAGACATTCTTAAGTCCTGAGACAACAGATACCAGGATTATATAACTTAATGGTCAACCACCAAGCAATTGGAAGTGGAAGTTACAAATGGTTAAGACTCCCAGCAGCGTGGACTGAGCGCTGTGGACAGCACTGCATCCTGTGGATGTGTCCAGATACAGGACGGAGCTCCATTTGCTTTAACAGACAAATCATCTAAGACATATCTGCAAGCCAGTTGAACCCGGAATCTCATTTCAAAATCCATTTTTCTAGAATAATCTAATTTCGCAGTGATTCTGATATTGAAGGTATAATGATAATCACCACAACTCAGATCTCACAAACGCAACCCAGTTATAACAAGAATAATGTAATAGCAATGAAAAAAAAAAAATCAACAATATACTTTACAACTATATTCAACTAAAAACGGAAGTGTATATAAAATTCAGCTATGTTCAACTATATGTAAAATTCAACCAGTAAACCACTTGACACACAAGACTTGAAGCATGTGATCCGGCACACCAAACCGCGTTTTTCACACAAGTTCCGTCAGAGGTACCATGTAAGCCAGCTGCCTGTGTGAAGATGCTGAGATTGATCGTACGGAAACAGAGACTAAAGCTCAGGTAGTGGTAGAAATGTTCAGTACACCTCACGTAATTACCTGAAATGAGCCACACTTTTCAGGCCGCCATTTAAACCAAATTATTAATGCTTCGCGATGTCCTGATTACCCTTACATTTTCAGAAACGAATGAATTACAACACGTCTT
Organism: Chanos chanos; assembly: GCF_902362185.1. NCBI lineage: Eukaryota > Metazoa > Chordata > Actinopteri > Gonorynchiformes > Chanidae > Chanos > Chanos chanos. The sequence goes on along the minus strand of NC_044496.1, from coordinate 53,187,779 downwards.
TCCAAGTCAACTAAAAGTATACTCAAACATGCTTTAAAAATATTAAAGATTCAGTGCCCAGGGGACAGAGTCTCTATTCTAAGTATATATTCTAACTTAATGTGGTAAACTTCAAGAACATTAGCCTACATTGTACTTCACCTTTCCCATACTTGATTTAAACCCATACATATCATTTGAAACGCACACTTGTACGGGTAGGTGACCTGTCATGACGTGTACATGATGAATTTATTCTGTGTTTTATCCACACAAGGGCGAAATGTAATAACGTTTAAATTCTAGCTTGTGCAGACAATGTTCAAGTCAGTACTACAAACTGTCACAAATTACAGTTACATAATACATAAGCAGGTGTCTGCCTATGTTTGCCAGCAGTACACTATAGATGTGTACAACAGTACACTCTATACGATATGTTCTACTATATAAATAAACAAAAGCTATTGATTTGATCCTTTTTGGCATTACAAAAACGACACATGGAATTATTGTTTAGTAAACCCGTGGAGACTTCAGATACATTCTAAGTGTGATTAAAAGTTCAGTAAGTAGGCTTTTAATATACTTTAAATACGCCACAACACATCATGGGAGAAGAATTTGGCAGGATGGCTGTTTAGCCTCTTCCATCACTGTTGAGTTATGAAGAATATGATGCTGATAAATCTTGTTTATATTTGTAGTTTAAGTGTGTGTGTGTGTGTGTGTGTGTGTATTAACTCATATTTTGAGGTTACTGCAATGCTGACGTATGCTGTGGTTCATCAGTTTACCTAAAGACATAACTACCTATAACACTACAATTTTCTGCCCTCTAGAGAGTCAAAAAGAGAAGCTATGTCAGAGGCATTAAATGTTAATAATTGTGTCTTTTACACACACACACAAATACAGTTCCTAAAGAGCACGAGAGATCTGGAGAAACTGTTATAAGGATTATAATCTGCCCTATTTGCTATCATAATCTGAGGGTACTGATTATGCACTGGGAGCATACATTAGACCACACATTTATCACACTGAATGTCATAGAAATATTTAAAGGTTGGTTGTAGTCCTTAAACTGTAGTGACATGCAAAGTACAAAATCTATATTTTATTTCAACTATATTTATATTATTTGCCAAGATAACACATGAAAAGTGTATTTCAATTTAGTGTAAAACATTTTAGAAATATACTCAGAATATGTTTTCGTACAAATTTTAAAAGGCTACATAAAAATGAGTATGATAAAAATGGTTCCAGAATAAAATATCCTAAGTATTAATTCAGCGTTAACAAACTTTATCACCTATAGCAAGGTCAGCTTGGGTAATTTCTTTTAGGCACAGTATCAGTTATAAATTCATATGCTGTCTCAGCAAGTCATAAATTGTATGATGTACAACTTATATCATCATGGGATGCATACTGGCAATTCACACTCAATTATTTGTATTTCACACACACACACACACACACACAAATGTATTTATACTTATACATATGGTCAGTGTTACTCTTCACTAATCGGTTCGTACTGTATCACTCCACAAATTTTAAATACATCAACAATCAAAGTAAACAACAACAAAAAAAAACAACAACAACAAAAAAAAGAGAAATCGGTGACGTGCGTAACAGCACCTGTGTTTTTTTTTTAGTTTTTTTTTATCCAGCGCAAACGTGCCAATCCACAGCTGTAGCATTCGTCATAGCATCATTCTCAGTTTTCCAGACTGTCTCGCCTCTTAGTGCCAGGAGAGATCACAGTCATGGAGAAATGGAGGAGGGCCCCCTGGGACCCTCCTCTGGCCCTGCCCGTGAGGAGCGCTGTCTGCCACTCCCTCCAGCACCTCCACTGTAAACTCCCCCCTCCTCCTTCCACAATCCCCAACTCCAATTTACTAACGTGACTGGCATGACTATAGGGAATCCAGCCGCCCCAAAATTCCATTTACACAAACCCACAGACCCCCTTCCATGAATACATTACAGTCTATGGTGACAGCTCAAACCGGCAGAACTCTCCAAGCTATTCCTATTCATTTTAACAATATGCATAAGCAAGCCAGGAGTCTGGTTCACTACCGAGATCACGCAGTGCACTGGGACACTGTACTGGATGTTACCTCCAACATGGAACCAAACCCAGTGGGAGAAAGCTTCGAGAATGTTCTGACACTCAATTATATCTCCCTTAAAAAAAAAACAAAAACAAAAAACAAAAAAAAACACAAAACTTTTAGATCAACAAAATTTCACAAAAACTTTGACGTCCTAGTTTATGTAGTGCATATTAAGATCATGTTTGAGATAAGAATATTCAAATTTGAATTGAAATTTTAAAAAAAATTCTAGGAGGACCTGTTGCTGATCTGTTACTGTACCCAGTGATGTTGGGCACTAGGATCCACAGTGATATGTTTGTGTACGTACTGGATACATTCGATCGGGCATATCTTTCTCTCTCTTCACTTCATGGAGTATGAGGCATTGCATGTGTTGCATGACGGTATTTCTGTTCATTTAACCATCACCCGATAAGAATTCCCACGGACCAGAAACATTCTCGTATCAAAAGTTTACAGCAAGGATCTGCCACACAAGAGATTTCCAGCGCCAGTAAATTTACACACAATGATTCTCTATTCTCTCACCACATGGGCATAGGTTTCACTTCAAAAAGCCTGCCACTCTGTCATCAAAGAGAGAAATATTATTATTCCTAATCTCAACACTAAAAGGTATGATATGGTTAATACATATTAACAGTAGCATCCACGTTGATAAGACTGCTCAATGAATCATGCGTAAAGATGACCAGGTTACAAAGGAAGACAATGAAAAGGTATGGTGGAAATAGCAGCCATCATCCTGTTCTAAGGAGGACAGTGTGGTTTTTCGCTATCTCTCCTGGTTCAGCGATGAGTGAAAAGAATCCCTCAAGATACAATGAACACATTCTCACTCTGGAGTGAGGATTGTCTTTGCCAGGGTTTTAGGTCCGGAAATTCGTGAAAGAAGGTCTTTTTAAATTTCTACTCTTAACGTCACACCAGCTCCTCTTTAAGTTCTGGTTAAGCGTGATTAAACCGATTTTTTTTTTTTTTTTTAAATCTCCTTGTCCAACTTTCATACAACATGGAGGACATTAATGCCCGTATGCATCACCATGAAAGTTTAAATTATTAAACAGGAAACAGATCAGCAACTTCAGAATAATTATACTTCAGGGTTGCTGAGTGTCCGTCAATTTATAGACAACCCGTAAAAAACTGAATTAGAGCCTGTTAGTAAATCTGTAGAAAAAAATAGTTCGACTGCCCATTAAAGTATTCCTTAATAGTATCAGACCTAGAATAAATAACAAGTCAAATAATTCCTGGCAATGAAGGACTCTGTGAAGAATCTGAATGCCAGTGTGTTTGTATCCCTGTCAATAAGTGCATACATTAACACAGTCAATTGGCCATTTTCATTCACATGATTTGACAAGCAAGAGCACAGGTGGGTCAATGTGTCTGTCAATCAAAAAAAAAATCTGCATACACAGATGCAAATTCAGCTACACTAAGAAATCCTGTAGCCTATGAATTTGTGTGCAGTGAATCATGCCGCAGACCCTTCTTGTGTTATCTATATATATCTTTTGTATGTGTATATAAGCATCTGTGTGTGTGTGTGTGTGTGTGTGTGTGCACGCTTTGCATCATGGGTCTCAGCAAAATACCATCAGTGGAAATAAATAAATAAATGTTGGCAATCCTGATGCACTTCCATCCACAAGCTGCAGAATGAACAGATTTCAATGAGAAGGCGGATTCATTTTAAATAAAACGTCAGAGGAGACCAGATCACCCAAATGGAAATCTGGGAACCTGCAAAGGGAAACCAATTTCACCTGATCAATAAGAATATCTGTATCGTAGCATAAAACCACCCAGTTTGTTAAACAATCGATGAGAAAAGCGAAAAGGAAAAATAAAAAAACTGTCTCATTAAACCAGATAAGGCATATTAGGAATTCAGCGATAATGTTTCATTAAACTAAACAAAACATTTTTGGGATTCGGTGATAAATAACGTAATGGAAAATGAATATTTAAAACTAATCATAGGTATACAGATAGTGGCACGGAGGCAGGAGAGCACAGAGAAACAGGCCTTAAGGGGCCTTAAGGGAAAAGAAGGGCTGATTTTGAGTGAGCATTAAGAAAAAAAAACCCTCCTTTTTTCGGATCCTTAAAACCTATCCTCTCAAATCCTTTCACACCCACAATTGAGATGTTCATCCACCTGTAACTAACTCCACTACCCTGGGCACCGATCACAGACTACCCTTCCTCTTACAGTAAAAGAGGTTTGGATAAATTAACTGTCCTTCCATTTTTGACCATACATTTTATGTTCCTTCTGTATGCTACTGTTTTTTCCCCAGTCGTATAAAAAACAAAAAATCTGGCAGAGATTTTCCTTGAGAATATTTCCTGTGAAATATTCCTATCTCCATTAATGCTAATGATGACAAAACAGCTAATAACGGCTGAATGCCTGTCGACAACTTAGCCATTCACTGAAAAAAATAAAAAGGTACGTGTGTCTGCGTAAACGATTTAGTTAGACGGTAAAACAGGGGAGAACGTGTGTGTGTGTGTGTGTATACGGTATATATTGTGTGAAGCTGGGCAGGGGCCAGTCTGTTGCCCTGTTCAGACCATGGGGCAGATGCTAGTTCAGAAAACCGAGGCTTCTCTCCCTTAGCATCCCCTCTCGTAGCTCCACCAACTGCCTCCTCTTACGTAACCCCCCTCCCCCTCTCCCGGATGACTGCCTTTAATGGCTTATTTCTCTCTTTCTCAACATTAGCATTTGCACCTTTTTTCTTTTTCTTTCTCTTTTTCTTTTTTAGCTGTTATTCTTCCGTGCAACATTTTACTGTTCTATTTCTCTCTGCCTTCTTCCTTTTTTTCTCTTTCTGACTGTTTCCTTACCTCTTTTTCCTTGTCTGACAGATGATATTTACTCAGATTTATAATGGTTTGGATGGTCTCTGTAAATAAAACACATCTACCAGGCCTTCACACGTAACCTCTCGATGTATCCCAGAAAATCTTGACAGACAAGATGGAGTCGTAAGGAGCACAGCTAATGACAGAGTCACACGAACACAACCAGTCACCACGAAAAATACTGTTTCTATCTCATACAACATGCTTTAACAACTTTTTATTTCAATCACACATCACCTCAATCAATAGAGCTTATATTTAATACCACTACACTACCCTGTATGCATTTAAAACACGGTCACTAAATACATAGAGCAAAGCAAATATTCAGAGTGGCTTAATATCTTGTGTCGTTGAATTAATTTTCTTAAATGACACGAAAAACAGTTACATAAGCAGAGAATGTGCAGAGACATTCTGCGAGTATGAGAAATGAAATCGATGAAGCTTGTTGCTTTCTGCAGCTTACAGTAAACAGGCGCTAAACTGAATACGTAATTTTTTTTTTTTTTTTTTTTTTTTTTTTTTTACAGGAACAGACAGTAAATGAACAGTACGCTGTCCTTAAACCCTACGCGTTAAAGCTTTTCTCCCAGGCTTGACACAGGAAGGTAGGCAAGTGGCAGGATCAGTGAGGTCCCCTACTCATAAATTCTGTTTCTCTTGGTTGAATTTCTACCCACATTGCCAGTGAAATTTCACCCTCCATTTTACTGTCTCTGCTTCCCAGGCTTGTGGCTTGTCTCCCACCCTTTCTTCTTCACTCTGATGCGCAGTTTCAAACAACACAGATCAAATGAATGGGGGGAGAAAATTTCACACAGCGCAAACGCATACACAAATAACGCACATGCATCGGCCCCTACACACACACACACACACACACGCACACACCAGCACACACACACACGCGCTACACAAACAAGCGGGCGTTCGTTCACACATATGAGGCCATTTCTTCATTTCATACATTCAGAGCGACCCTTCCCCCATTCTCAGCCCACTCTCTCTCTCTCTGTCTCTCTCTCTATCTATCTCACAGACACACATACACACCCCTTACTTAATTACAGCTTGTGTTCCTAGGTATTGTCTGATGTGATCTCCCAAGACACAGCCGAAGAAGAAGAAGAAAAAAAAAAAAGGCAGCAACAATTGGGGAGAAAAAAATCATACTGAAACATGAGGCCGCAGACAGGTTTGAAATCGTCTGTGAAAACTGCACCATTTTAATCTAATATGTCAGTTCCTCAGACGCCGACATCCGGTATCCAAGCGATATTGTCAATGACTATCTAACAATCCATCAGAGATGAACAATAGCCATATGCAACCTGCAATTGTTATTTAAAACAGCTCTTCTTTCCTTCCTCTCTGCCCCCCTCCCTTCAATCCCTCCATCTTCTCCAACCAGGGAGATGCCTGATGAGAGATTACCCTCTCTGTTCCTCACTTCCATGCACTGTATCAATCATTCGCTTTTTTTCTGTCAATCTTTACATCTGATTGGAAACGGCAACGTACAAAAAAAAAAAAATGCACCGCTCATATTATGTCAGCTGTCTCGTCGAATCTCGGTTTATGTTGCCTCGAACAGCGTGGATGTTAGAGAAAATGACTGCAGAGCTGTTTTGTATTCTACACGTTTTCAAAAGCCTGTGATCTTGACTGAACTATACATACAAGCTATTGACCACGTAATGACACGCGAGATAATGTATTGGATGTTCGTTTGTCTTTAGGATAGAGAAATTCTACTGGTTGTTTTGTAAATGCAGAGACAGATTAAACAGCCATGTATCCATAGAAGACAAATCTTGATGAACAGTCTATGAGATTACCATACATGCCTGCGAGATGTAATATTGAAAGAATCAATTCTGGATCCATCTGTGATTATGAGGTATTTGGCTCTGGTTGCTTTCAGCACTGCAGGCTCTTTATACAGAGATAAGCAGCACCAAACGTGTACACACTCGTGTTTGGTCCAGCCTAGCAACCGTATACACTAACTGCCTACTGACAACTCCCAGCGCTGGCAGTGGCGTGGGTTGTCTGTCCAGTACAGGATAAGCATTTACCTGGTCGTACCACTCCCGGCTGGAACAGGTGCACTCGGGCCACCATCCACCCTGTCCGCCCGAATTGTTGCCGTTCACCTTGGGGCCGCCCTTGGATTGGCTCTTGGGGTTTGGTCCTCCCGGACCCCCAGCTGACATCATTTTGCCCTTACTTCTCCCCAGAGTACCCCCGCCACTCATTCCCCCTCCTCCGCCCGAAGCCGGCGGTGGTAGGGTCTGTCCGCCCCCGTAGCCGGCCGGGTATCCGTACGGGTCGGGCTGCCAGTCTCCATACGCTGGGGCGTCCATCCTTCGCAGGGCAGCCATGCGGGTCACTTCGTAGCATTCTGGGCACTTACAGCAGTGATGATGTTTGTGCATGCTGGCTGGGCTAGGCTAGGCTGGCTCACGCTGCACAACGCTCTCTCTCTCTCTCTCTCTCTCTCTCGCTCGCTCGCTCTCTCTCGTTCGTTCACTCGTTTGCTGCTGCTGCTGTTGCTGCTGCTGCCGCCGCCGCCTGCTCAGATCAAACACGGCACGCCGCGCTCGGCTCGAAGGACAGAAACGTTGGCACAAACCGCCGCGCTAATCACGGCGATTCTCTCTCCTGAGAGAGAAAAAAAACACTGATATTTATTCTCCTTGCTGTTTCCCCCGATCCGGAAAAAATAAAAAATAAAAAAAGAGACGAGGAGGTAGCAACAGGAAAAGAAAAAAAAAAATAGAAAAAAATGTCTGTAGTCTTCCTCCCTTTTGACGTAAAAGACTTGCGAAAGTAATGCTGAAAATACTGAATACGATCTCAAAATCAGAGACCAGCCCCGATGGTTGAAATTTCTTCTTTCTTTTCTTGATTCACAGTGATATGTATGTAAATTCATAGATATATATATTCATTTGTTTATATATGTATATATTTACACACACACAAATACATATAAAAATATTAATATAAACAGACAAGCACAAATACACAGTTATATACAAGTGTATATATATATTTATATATGTATATATATGTATAAATATCTATATGCGTGTGTACAAATATATATATATATATAAACAATTTCAATATATATAAATGATATCCGTGATGAAATCTTCCTCTGTGTTTCTCTTTTCTGTTCTGCTAGCCAGATTTCTTCCTCCTTTTTTTTCCTCCTGCGTTGGGAAGCGTTTTCTTTCTTTCTCTCTCTCTTTTCTCAGCCTGCAGAGAGGAGCTGAGCTCTGGATTGCCTCTCAGCCTGCTTGCCCTAGATGTGGATTATACAGCGAGATTCGAGCAAGCGAGAGGGAGATGGAGAGAGAGAGAGAGAGAGAGAGAGAGAGGGAGAGAGAGAGAGCAAGGCGGAGAGGGGGAGAGGGAGATGCGTAGCAGCATCCCTCCAGCACCTCAGCTCTGACAGCCACAGCCAATCAGCTGGCAGAACGACCATCAGCAGCAGCAGCACCAACAGAACTGAGTGTTTCAGTGGCTGTTCTTAAAGGAGCCACGCTCCCTAAAAATCCAGCCTGCGCACCAAGCCAGCACAGAGACGGGAGGAACCGACCGTGTGGGTCATCCACCCCCGCTTCAGTAAAGACTGGGATTGTGCTCAGGCCCCGTTGTGTGTGTCCGTATCCGTCACACGCTGGCCGAAGGAGAGGTTGAGGTGTTGAAAAGATTTTTGACTTTCGTTCTGCCTGCGATTCTGAGGTAACGCTAAGGTGATCTCCTCAACTTATTAATTCATGTTTAAAGCCACCTACCACTGACCCAAAGTCTCTGAAAAAAAGCTCTACCGCCAAACCTAGGGTACTATGATGCTTTTGATGCCTGAAAGATGCAGGTCAAGTCAAACCATACTGAAGATGAACTCCAGTCATACAGCAACATCACGGTGTCCTGGTCTATAATGAGTATGTAATAACAGGTTGCAGAATGACAGAATTCTTCCCTGTTCAGAGTTTCTACACAAAAAAAAGCGCCAAATGATAATTCTCCGACCAGTCAATTATCCAAAACTACTTCTACTTCAGAGACATTAGAAAACTAAATTCATTTTGGCCTCCTTCAAACCATCATTTAGATTTTTTTTTTTTTTAACTGAGCGAAATAGAAAAAGATTAAAAAAAAGAGAGAGTTGCTATTTTTTTTTTTATCTTAAGCCACAAACTCCTTGAGAGAAAATGAGAAAAATCCCCCAATGTTCACCATGCTGCCAGCCACACATTGGAGCAAAGAAAACAAGATTACACACTTGGACCTCTGAGTGGGTGGAGTGAGAGTAAAGGAGAGGGAGAGAGAGAGAGAGAGAGAGAGAGAGAGAGAGAGAGATGTTCTGATCCTCTGAATGGCAGATGTAGGATATTCTGGTGAGTCTATAGGACTACATCTTCACATTTGCAGATACATGCATGTATGCTGCAGCATGGGTCGTTTGTATGCACCAAGCCCTGGTTCGGTGCTGGAGAGCATTCACGTCTATCCTTGTCTCTGTAATGAAGTGTGACAGAGATAGTGTCTTTAAGACGGCTGTGGGTGTGTGGCTCAGTATCAGTGTCATTCAGGGGCTATATCTGTGCATTATTAATAGAATATGGCGTGGAGATGGATTTATGTGTGTGTAAGCATTCCAAATAGATACAGTGAGTATTGTGTATTGAGGTGTACATATGCATCCATGCGCACATGGGCAATATATGTATATATGTATACATGTGTATGTATGTGTGTGTGTGCGTGTGTGTGCGCGCGTATGCATGAACTGGCTTGTTTGTGTAGCTGAGTCCTTACAGTGACTGCACAGTGTACTATTCAAACCCTACCAGGAGGCACAAACAGCAGGCTCAGCCCCACTTCATTATATGCAACAGTAACTCCTTCCATTATCTTGATATTCTAGTCCTTTAACTTACAGAGATTCTGCAAGCCGCGCAGAAACAAGAGCGGAAACCTGGGTATTTCGGGAGGGAGAAGAGGCCGGTCAGACCTCGTGTCTGTTTGAGATGCGTAAAACGTTCAAAAGCAATGTGGGTTTAAGAGTGGCACTTGATGCAAGTACAAAGACAATGCAAACGTACCCGTCATGGGCACACATGATTGGCCACATACAGTAACCATCATCTTCCTGACCTTACATACACGATTCTTACATACCTCATACCAACTGACTCTACTGTTCAAATCTTATAGACTGTAGAGTGAGATAAGAGAGGAGAGGAGAGGAGAGGAGAGAATAAGGGCATGTGTACATGCATTGCATTACATGCTTGCATTATGTCATGTGTTTGTGTGTGTGTGTGTGTGTGTGTGTGTGTGTGTGTGTCTTCCAGTGTGAGAGTACATGTGGGCGTTTCTAGTACCTCTAGGGAAAGAATCCTACTCCTTCAAAGATTATATAATATGAGATATAAAAATGTGTATGTCTCCCCAGTCAGAGCCAATCAGTTCTGGCCGGGACTGACTGTATCAGGTGGACAAAAGGAACAACATGCAAGGAAAGAGAGGAAGGAGGGAAGACAGGGGACGGTGCCAGTGGTCTGCTGACAGACAGATCAGAACACTGTACGTCTTCTCAGAGGAAATAACAGACAGGGGTACATTCTATCTGTCTGATCTGCAATCGCAAACGACTGGTTAAGATCGCACAGATGTATCAGTTAATCCTGTAGGTTACAGCCACAGGTACACTGAGGATGTCAACATGAGTAGGGGGAACAGATACATCCACACAGGGTGGTTTTTAAAAACAAATCTCTCTCGCCTCAGCTGGACAGTTGTGTGATGTGTGTGTGTGTGTGTGTGTACGTGTGTGTGTGTGTTTTCAATCTGCGCTAGACTTCTTCAATCATATGCAACATACTTAATCACAACCATCTGTCAAATTGCAAAGAACTTTCTTTTTAGGAGATAGGAAACCTCCTGAATGCAGGACACTATTACAAATTATCAGACGTGAGAATATGATGTCAAAAGTCAAAACAGAGAATGGTTTTGATCTACAGTACAAGGCTATTCACAAGAGGAAATGAAGTGGAAAACCTCTGTTATATTCTTAGCAAACTCAACACTTGATTTACTGTATCAAACAGTAAAACAGAAGGCATTTATCGAAGGATTTAGAGGAGTGGTAGAATCCACCATAAACCCATAAATGCCTGATAAAAGTCTCATAAATATAAATGTCATGCATTACACTTTACATCCGTCATTCCAACTGTCAAAGCTTGCCTTTCTCATTACATAAATACCCCTGGACACAGTGACACACACACACTAACACACACACACACACACACTTGCGCGCACACACACAAATGCGCACACACACACGTGCGCGCACACACGCACATCCGTTGTAGAACAAGGTGCATCCACAGAACATTTCTGGAATTTCTGTGCATTCTCATAGCAAGCCATGTGCCTACTTCAGTCACATGACAGGATGCATGTCCATATAAGGTAAGATGAGACACAGGCAGTCTTAAAGGAGCAGTCACACGTTACAAGTCATCTTGAGCACCTCTTTCCATTTAACTGTATGCAACATCATCCAAAACAGGTGAAACGCGTTTAACAAAATTCTCTTTCACTGATCAGTAATGTCTAAGAATGATACACCTGTGCTTTTCACCAGACAGACCGACAGACAAACCAGGGACTTTTCCCTCAGTCAATAGCACATACAACGTACAGCGTATGCCTATTTACATATGAGAAGCAACTGCTGGAGAACTATTTCAGGTATTATTGAAAATCATATCTCTGAATTAGGAGGAATTTTTTTCTTTATATGAGCCGTGAAAACTGCGTTCGTCTGAAGAAGACGGGGAATAAAACGGGGAGCATGAGACCTCAGGATTGTGTCATGGCTTCTTCACTTACACCATCTCTAAGACACTAAACAAAAGCCCCGGTAACGGCTGTGACTCCTATTAATAGGCCCGGTGTCAGAAAACAGCTGCTGTACCAAACACAGCACATCCAACTGACAGAGTAATGATGGGGAGGAGCTGGAGAGAGAGAGAGAGAGAGAGAGAGAGAGAGAGAGAGAGAAAGCTGGTAAAGAGAGGGACAGAAAGCTGGGGGAAATGAGTGGATGAGAAATGTATGAAAAGTGAATGGGGCTGAGGTTAGGAGGAGAGGAAACGCTTTAAGATGTTCAGTGAAAGTGCTTACTGGCTGAGGGAAAAAAGAAGGATGACATAACAATGGGAATATCCTATCAGACAACAGCCGAATCAGACAGAGACGCAATAGCCAGGGAAAGGGTAAATTCGTGGTTGTGATTGGGAAGAATTGCAATAACTGGAGGGAATATGACTAGAAATCTGTGCTGAAGAACAGATGGGAATGAGGGAAAGTGGGCAAGAAAAAAGGAGAGCCCATAATGTGAAAAAAGAGAGAGAGAGAGAGAGAGAGAGAGAGAGAAAGAGGGAGAGATGGAGAGATAAAGAAAGAGAAAGGAGAGAGAGAGAGAGTGAGAAAGGGAGAGAGAGAGATGGAGAGAGATAAAGAAAGAGAAAGGAGAGAAAGAGAGAGTGAGAAAGAGAGAGAGATGGAGAGAGATAAAAAAAGAGAAAGGAGAGAAAGAGAGACAGTGAGAAAGAGAGAGAGAGAGAGATGGAGAGAGATAAAGAAAGAGAGAGAGTGAGAGAGAGAGAGAGAGAGAGAGAGAGAGAGAGACAGGGAAAGAGAGAGTTTCAGGCAGTGTGCATTCGTGTCTTTTCATTTCTGCATGCGCATTTGATGACATGCATTGTTTCAGTTATGGTCATTCATCTGTTTCACACTTCTCTTACATAAATACACACACACACAGAACACATATATGACGGCAATTTCCCTGCCACTGCTGGGGTGTACGTATATGACAGAGGAAAGTAGAGAGAAAAGATGCAAAAGAGACAGAAAAACAGAGACAGAGGGAGGGAGAGCAAGCGAATCAGTCAGTCTGTGGGGATGCAGGCAGGGGGAGGAATTCGGTTTCCATGGCAACCCGCGGAAGGCTGAGCTCTGGGTGTCCGTTCCAGCTCTGACTGTGCTGCACTGCACTGGCCCTCGCCTCTCAACCGCCTCTCTCTCCCTATCCTCCCCCACTCTCTCTCTCTCTCTCTCTCTCTCTCTCTTTATTCCTTCCTTTCTCCATTCTACCCCTGCACCTCCCATATCCTCCATTCACCCAGTTCATCTATGACAGGGACACAATGTTGATCCCCGTCATACAGCCATGTTTTCAACTGACTGTCACAGACTTGCAGTGTGCAGCTTTTTAATGAAGCAAAAAAAAAAAACTGACATGCTCTCTCTCTCTGTCTCTCTCTCTCTCTCTCTTTCTCTCTCTCTCTCTCCCCCACAAAACGCTGTGGTCCCACAGCCCTGAGCCATAACCCAAGCCCCCCGCCCTTCCTTCCTCCCTCCCCCTCCTCCTCCTCCTCCTCCTCCTCTTCTTCTTCCTCATGCCCCCACCCTTTGCACTAGTTCTCTGCTCGACTGAAAAGCCAGCGCCTGTGGGCATTGTGATGCCATGTGCCACGGGGCATGCTGCGAGTGGGGAGGCATGTGAAAACCAAGTCTGTCATGATACTCTGGAACCCGCCCGTCATGCCTTCAAAGGGGAATCAAAGGGGAGAGCTGAGTGACATCACTCCTAGCGTTGCTACTCCCCTTCTTTTTTTTTTTCCCCCCTTCCTTTTTTTTTGGAGAGGCTTAGCATTTCGGCGGTACTATGGCTTAGCTTGAATCCAATGCTCTGATGTGTTCAAAAAAAAAAAAAAGAAAAAGAAAAAAAAAAAAAGTATGATCATAATCACATTAATACCTTCCTTTAAACACATCAGTAGCTGTAGCCTTATGAAATGTATGCTAAGAAGAGAGATTAATGCAATATCTGCTAACAAATTTAGTTTTAGTATCTTGCTGTTCTTATTGTAAAAAGATTCCTGGGTGCTTGCTAACAGAGCTGCCTTGCTAATTCTGTGGTGCAAATAATGTGGTATTTAAACATGAATGCGTGAAAATGATCACTGGTGATGTCGCATGAAAATAAAAACATCGTCTTAATTGTAAAAACACTGTCTCAATTGAAGACAGTGTTACAATGTCTCCGTAGAGAATGAACCACCCATGAGATACAGAGAAATTTGAATATTGATATGAAGAAAAAGCAGGGAAGAATAAGGAAGAGGCGCGGTGTAACTGCGGCCACTTGAATGAACTTTGCTGACCTTAGGTGTTTCCACATGGGAGAGACTGACAAGTCCAGCAACTCTCTCCACCTTCTGAGGGCTCCTCCTGCTGGTCACACGCACACGTGACACACCCTCTTCCTCCGAGTTCTGCCAGACGCATATTAAACGGAGACAGAGAGAGAGAGAGAGAGAGAGAGAGAGAGAGAAACCAGCATTTTCAGATTATTATTTTTGACCAAACAAAATTCAAGCGACTTTGACCAATGCAACTTGAGACTCCAGTTACACACCATGCTTCCGAAAGACACAGATTTGTAAGACGCTGCGTGGGTCAAATGTGCTCAGTACATGGGCCTACAACTAAAGATTTCACTGAACTTTATCCAAAAAAAAATAAAAATAAAAAAGCCTTTCTGTTTACACATTCATGTACATCCCAAGCGTTTGTGTCTCTGCGCAACTGTACAAAGCCCCTGTCCCAGCAAATCAATATTCACAAAGCAATGAACATCATGCAGAGAGAGCTCCCAGGGTTGCTCCAGTGTATTCCAGCCTGCACTAACTGGTGTTTGTTGTGCAAACAGACAACAGACATCACTGCAAAAAAAACCAAAACAAAAACCAAAAGAAAGAGCCAACGTTGCAAGATGAAAAGTGAACTGGAAAGGTCTGTGTCTACATCTGATCAAAGATGACAAAACTCTGATGTCACAAGAGCAAAAAGAAAAAAAAAAAAAAAAGAAATGATAGAAACACAGAAGCCAAGGGCAGACGAAAAAGAAAATGTTGACATCTCTATACAGACGCTCACGCCATCAAGAAAACGAGAAAGGAGAGAAAGTAGAAGAGTGTGTAACAGTACCCATTGATTCTGTAAGCCTATGACACTGTCAGGTAAGGTCAGAAATCTACCGACCTGCTCGCCATGGTCTGTCCCGCACAGACACCTGACTGACAGAAGAGGGCAGCGTTTAGAACAGGCCATGAAAACAGCTGTCGAAAAATGTCTATCGCAGCCTTTCTCCGCAATTACTCTTCCAGGTCGAAATCTACGGCGATTCCTTTCCTTAAATGCGACACTTGACCTGCTTCATTCTGAATGTTTTAGAGGGTCTTATGTACATGTACACACACGCGCGCGCGCACAGACACATGCGGGTTGAAAAACCACTTGCTGTAGCCACGCCCACTTTTGGATGAAGAACTGTACTACTCTGCTCTACTATATGAGGTGCACGTCAAATGTCCCGAGAACAATACGTCACAAATCTGTCTTCAACGTTATTTAAGCAATCAATTACAAGCATAAAACATTCAAAAAGCTCACAGCATTTTCTATGATTCTATGTGGGGGACATTTCCTTAAGAATATTCTCATAATTAGCCTCATAGATCAATTTCTTGCGTTAATACAGAGCAAGAGGAACTGTGTAATTATGAGAGAGCAGTACACCTTTGTCTCTGCTATGACTCTCCAATGTACAATCATCAGGATACACAGCAGTATCCATGTAGCCTGAGAGCAAGTCAAGCTTTCAAAACAGACACATAGCAATTTCTCTGCAATAGCTTTTATTGGAGAAAGACACTTGTCTTAGTTGTCATAATGTGACATAAGTGTCATAATTAAATAAGGCCGTTCTTTTCAAGGTCGAAATGAAATTAGTGTTGATGATGACGCAAAAACAATATGTACTCTCTAAACTATTCATCTGTGGAGATAAGCGGCCGAAAGCGTCTTTGCCTAAAATCTTTTTTTTTTCAGATTGAGAGTTTCCACTGCTGGGTTCGTCCTAATTTTTGTATTCATTCATTCAGGAGCTGCCTGGCTTTTCTTTCTCTCTCTCTCTCTCTCTCTCTCTCTCTGTCTTTCTCTCTCTTCAGCCTCTGCACCAAATCACTGAATTTGCAGACTCGTCTAATTTAACTCCTCTCTCTCCCTTGCGCACAGGTGAGTGCGTGCTGAGAATGGTAATGAGCCCTACACTGGACATTCACGAAGTTACCACCTCCACAGACTCCAACGCCTCCCTCTGTAGAGCAGGAGGTTTGCCAGAGCAGGACAAGGCTTCTCCCCACTGTAAGTCAGTCCTGCCTGCCCACTGGAACCTTTCCCAGAGACAGATAACACAGCACCTCCTACAGCACGTGGCGAGTTAATCCTAGAGTACCGAATTAACACCCCGACGGAGCTGAGGAAGATCACAAGCAACGCAGAACACAAAACAAGTAGTAGGGGGATTGCTTTTACCAAATCTCTCACCAAACTAAGACTAGTTTTTACCTTTCCTTTCATAAACTTAATAAAAATACGAATGGCTAGAGAGGCACTGATCCTAGATCAGCTCTCTTGATACATATGTGTTCTGGTCTACTTAAGGTGAGCGGTCAGTACGTTCACCCAGTAAACACTCTTCACATGAGTGTGAGTATTGACGGAAGCACTGATATCCGTCAGTTTGTAATTCATATTAACAAAGACATCTGTATGCATAAGCATCAGAGACAGTCACAATTGGCCAAAAAGTGTTTAATCTCTCAGTCTCAATGTGCTACTGACACACAGATTAATGGATACATAATTGATACAAAAAAAAAGCCTTCAGTCTTAACCCTACACACAACTGGCTCATATGTTTCCCAATTAAGGCTTATGTCGCAATCATTTCCCACATATGGCTTCATATGAACACACCCCAGCAACGTACTTACAAGACTATTTCCTGCATTAAAAGATCCAGTGAATCTAATCTCTTAAAGGATTACAGACATGTTTATGGCACCTTAGGTGTTAGGCTGACCATACATAGCACCACTAAGTCTTAGGACATGAGTTCTAAAAGCGCATAGCCATTACTTGATTGTTTCATGGGCCATTTTAAATCATGACTAGATATAAAACACAAGTTTGGCACTGTGAAGGTGTCAGGGAAGAGAGATTTGTGGCTGATGTCCCGGAATGATTGCACTGAGCTATATCACTATTATATTAAAGTCCTCTTCATATAAAATAACGACAGCCTTTTCACACCCTCTTTCTCTCTTCCTGTTTCCTCCTCTCTCCCCCTTCCCCATCTGTCTCTTTCTTTACCTCTTTCTCTCTCTCTCTCTCTCTCTCTCTCACTCTCTCTTTTGCTCTCTCCCTCTTTTCAAATCTGTCTCTTTCTCTTTTTCTCAGACACTTACTTAGAAATACACAAAACACACACACACACATTTCTTAGTAATCATTCTCTCATTCTCACACACCTTTTAAGTCACAGAGAAACACACAAACCTTGTGTAGTACTCCTCTAATCCCACTGTTAAAACCTGATCAAAGTGCATTCACTTAATGGGGCCACAGTGCAGCCAAAGATCAATTTCATTAACATTTTGGCTTAGCTTGGGGGGGGAAAAAAAAAGTTATGAAGTAATATTAAATCACACCGGTGATGAAAAAAGAACCCATTCTGGGACCATTAAAACATTGATGACTGGGTACAGCTTTAGACTGAATGAATAAGGACCCAAATTACAGCCAGTTGACAATATGACCTGTACTGAGTGCTTCCTCAAGAGTGGCTATGGACTGGAAGATTTCTGTCTACGACTGCTGGCAACAGTCGGATAAAACTCCGGCTCTAGACATTTTTTCCTGCTTACCGGCATTTTCCAAACTCCAGCCAGAAGTTGAGGTTATTTTTACTGCTCTGTCTATAAATATTTTGTGGGACCATGTGACTGCAGATACTTGTAATGAAAGGCCAGGGTGACATCGTCATGCAGTCATACAGTAATGAGTGCTCTGTGTCCGAACACTTCAGTTCTTTCCAGAAATGACTAATGCTGGGTAGTTTCTGCCTCCCTTTCTCTCTCCCTCTTTAACCCTCTCTGAAACTTGTTCTCTCTCTCACTCTCTCTCTCTCTCTATCTCTCTCTCTCCTGCTTTTTTCCTTTCACTGCTATCCTCCTGTTTTCCTGCTGAGAATCTCCTCACAATAATGCATCTGTCTCCCTCTCTTACCCTTTCTCCCTTTTTTCTTGTCTCGAAAGTAAATATTTGTGCATCTCGTGGCCCATGGACATCAGGACATTTTCAAAGTAAACAGAAACGGAGATAAACTGGGCTGTCTGAGAAAAACAGAAGCTTTTGTTTGATATTGCACGTTACATAATATCTGAACTTTCTTTGATATCGAACAGCAGAAGGCTGAGCGTGGTTTTTATATACAGTGTTTGCGGATAAATAAAACCGCCCTTTGTCCCAGTGCCGTACCTCCTTGCCATCCTCGGAGCCGTTCTCCGTCGCTCCATTCTCTGCCGCGTTCATCTGCAGGGTCACCTCATAGCATTCCTGAATGTCTGTAAATAAACCAAAACGTCGGTTTTGTTACGAGACGCAATTCATTTGCGTCGATCAATTCAATGT